>NC_080046.1:27834099-27923452 GCF_012489685.1 Lotus japonicus
TTCAAAACCCTAGAATCACCCGACTATGGGACTTTATCTATTCAGAGCTTCAAATGGATATTCTACACGCGTACACCCATTTCTCTTGATGATTTCAATCTTTCTTCAGAAGGAAGTTTTCCATTCCGACATTCGAGGCAAAAAGCAACTTATCGGGTAAAATAGTTTTACACCGACTTTGCACCGACTTTGCATTAGTTGCCAAAAATACAAGGAGACATCTTCTTAGCTTGGGAATTCCTTTACCAAAACCTATCTTAGAATTCATGGAGAATGATGCCGGAAAAATCAGATTCGCGAAACTTTCATTTTCCCGCGAATTTCCACCTTCTATATATAGCAAAGAAAGGAAGAAAAATTCAAATTCTCCTCCATTTTCTCTCTTCAAACCCGCGGCCAAGAACAAGGAAGAAGGAAGAAGAGCTTTTGTTCAAACCTTTCTTGATCGTCGATCAATCAGTTGCTACTTCAAGGTTTCGAGGTATAGTCGCTAATCCTTACCTCCGATCGCTTTTTCCATAGCTTTTCTGTAGAGTTTTCTGAGCGGATAGTTTATGGGTTTTTGCAAAACTATCCTGAATCTTTCATTTCTGATTCCAAAACCTCTTCTATGTGCCAAGATCACTTCTGCCGGATTAGATTTTCCGTTATGTCGCCGGAATTCCGCCGGAATCAATTTGAACCTAAAATACCCATTTTATGTAGTTTTTGAGTAAAATTCCAACCTTTAGGCTGAAAACTATCGCCTTAGCTTAGTGCTAGTAGGATTAGTTGTCATAAACGTCGTTGGTGACGTCCCTGGCAAAATTTTATTTTTGGGATTTCAGTTTTGAAAATCCTAAGTTAAAAATCATGACCAAAATACCCCTGCGACAGTTTTTGATCCGATAATTTTTCCGAGTTCAGAATACCCTTAGTTACGGCTTATGAAAGCATAGGAACCAAGTTTGATCGAAGAAAAATCGAGCCCCATAATTAGCCAAAGTGGCCGAGCCCTATTAAGGGGGAGGAAGAAATTTCCTTTTTCCGAAAACTTGTCTTTCGCGCTAGATTATCGTACCTTAGAGTATAGATTACTTCGAGTAACCTTAGTACGTATCGATAACTTAGTTTTCGATAGATTCTGATAGTATTTCTGTGATTTTGTTTTAAAGGAACTTTTGAGGAATTTCCTGAGGAGCAACACTTTGAGAGCGAGGAAGCACTAGTTGATCATTCTGGAGAACTTTCAGGTGAGGGCTTCTCACTGAATCTCTAGTTAATGCTTAGGGTCGATATTTCGACATTGTTTACTGTTTATGCACTGAGATTGTGTGTGATTGAAAATGTTTTCTGAGGCTTCGGCTGACAATGTAGATGATTCATCTACTGAATGTTTTTGAAGATTGACTTAAATGCTATGTGCTATGTGGGTAATCTAGGATGTGTGGTGCATGCTGTATATGCTAAGTGCTAAGTGTTTATGATGCGATTTATTGATATATGACATGTTGTTGATTGTGATGATTTAAATATGCTCTGTACTGGAATCTGAGATTCTGAACGGTGAGAATAGCGGGCAGGTCATGCCGATTTTATTTTGAGAGTTTTGAGAAAGTTTGATAGGACGAACGAGGTTCGGGCCTTGTATAGGGTTTATGGATCGAGACATTCTCTGGAGTCATTTGGGGATTCGAAGATCCCGAGAACTTATAGGAATTGCGATAAGACTAAAAAGGATATTATTTTGAAAAGAAAATTCATAAGACATTAAACAACCTCTAAATCTTTAAGTAAGGGTAATAATCTCGAAAGGAGGCTTTGGATGAAAATCATAGTATGGAAAACGAGAAGTGTCGTCGGATCGAAGTGTTGAGTCTGTTGTTGTTGTGCTGTTGGAGCAGCGTTGGTTGTTGTGCTGTTGGAGCAGCGATGTTGTTGGGCTATCCTGGGGATAAGTCCGGGGAATCGTTAGTTCCCGAGTATGTGATACTCTTGTGCTGTTGGAGCAGCGGTGTGTGTTGTGAATGTGTCTTTTGTCGCAGAATCGACTTTGCCTTAGGGTAAGATTTTAGAGACTTTAATTTACCTAGAACACGTGGCGACGTGTCGAGTGAGGACGGAGACGTCGTTTGACTAATCATTCTGCATTCATGCAACATTAATGGGGTATTAACACAGGACGTACTCTGGACCTCGTCGGATTCCAAAATGGTCATAAGACCCGGATTTCCGTGATAGAGCGTCTGTAGACGTCTCTTGTAGCAGACCGAAATGGCAGACCTACGGGTTACGGCTGATCTGGCTACCTTGGTTTGGTGTAAGAGACACGCGGGCGGAAATGGTCCCACCGTTGCTGGTGCTAGGATTGATCCGTTGATGTCCATCCCAGAGGCACGCGAGCGGAAATGGTCCCACCGTTGCTGGTGCTAGGATTGACTCGTTGTTGTCCATACCTTTGCTTGGTGTAAGAGGCACGCGGGCAGAAATGGTCCCACCGTTGCTGGTGCTAGGATTGATCCGTTTTGATGCCCATCCGTTTCCGGATTGCATATTGGTTGACTGGGTTAACCTGCATACATATCACGCAACATGCATACTGACTTAGTTGATGAGTGTGGTTGCTATTTGATAAACTTACTTGGAACATGCTAAATGTTATTATTGTCATTATGATTTGGTGGAACATGCAACCCTAGGAATGATATCTCTAATTATAAGCCTAAGTGGCTATATATTATTTGTACCTATTGGGTTTATTATCTACATAGTTCTTTAGAGTTGACCCTCGCGTCTTCTGTGTGTGTTTTGGCGGACAACGCCTTTTGTCAGATGAGTATTGCGGACTGGTTCACCATGGTTTACCCTTCGGGGGAAACTAGGTTGGGATGCTGGAACAGGAGCGCGTCGCGGTAGCGAGAGGATGACGGATGGTGTACATAGACTAGGTCGTTCTGGATTTCGAATTCGGACGACGATCATGCTAGCATGTAGGTTTTGGTGCTGGTGTGAGCTCCTCAAGATGGGATTAGTGTAGGAGTAGAGTCTTAGCTCTGAACATCATTTGTTTCTTTTGGGACAGGGTAGCTTCCCACCTATAGCTTTTGTGTGGTTTCTTAACAGGAATCACAGAGAGTTGGTTGGACTTAGGAGGTCTTGCTTCAGGCCGATGGGCCAGCTGATTTTCAGTTTTGAGGGATGGTGTTGCGGACACTTCACCTTTATTTTCAGTCTGTACATATTGCCTACGGGCGTTGCACCTTTCTTTCCGTCACTGGAGGTTACTCGTGACGAGGTTGCTACCACAGCGGGGGGGGGCTGTTTATATATTGTATATTATTTCTATTGCTTTTCGCTTTTGGGTTTTATTTAATTCAGTCTTGTCTTAGTTATTATCAAAAAAAAATATTCACGTTTTTCCGCATTAAGTTTACTTTTGGTTACTAAAGTGACGCCACCGAAATCGGGGTGTTACATTGTGGTATCAGAGCACGGTCGAGTCTTTCGGGAGTTGTTGGGGAATAGGTCTTCTGTGCTAGGTTGTGTGACTCTGCAAAGAGTGAAAATTGATTGTCTGCAAGCGATTTTTCGCTTAAAAATTGATTGAAGTTATTGCTTAATCATATTGTATAGTTATGGAAATGCTATCTTATGATGAGTACTAACTGTTTGTCTAACTTAACAGAACGATGTTAACTTTCTAACCATTCTTTCTCATTTCAGTATAATATATTCCATTACTCTCGTAGCGTGTGCAAACACACCTAACTTATTTATACTGTCTAAGCTTTGACCTTATAGTTATTACGCCTACTAATACCTTATTTGAACGTAGCTCGTATTTTAGCTATAGAAGTACCCGAGGTTTAAGATAACACGTTAAGCCTAGAAATTCGTCTTGTACCGATGCGTCTGACCAGAAGCTAGAAGCTAAGGAATGAATCTTAGAGAGATTTCGTATGGATATTATACCTATGATGTCGGGAGTGTGTAGTTCCGAAGCGACATCATTGAGGATTTAATATCAAGATATTTGTGACTATTGGATGATATGAACTCATTGACTGATCCAGTAGGTTTTTCTAGATTTCCACCTTCGATGTATTAGGTCTGATCAACTTAATATTGAGGGGGTGATATTCGGAATCACAGCTGGCTATGGACTTTGATAGAAGGATTGGTAAGATTAACTTGATCTGATCGAAGATTAGTTGAATTTGGTAGGAAAGTTCGTGTTAAGCACTTGATTGTACAAGATTAAGAATTGAACCTTTGGAAGTTGATGATTGACGTATAGACATTAATTGGTTGGTTCGTGTGATTACTCCAAGTAGAAGTAGACTCAGTCAAAAGATTTAATGTTGGAAACATATTAGGTATTTTCTCGGAAGTTATGAAGTCATAGGTTATGTGATTACAGAGTGGAATTGTTAGAGACCAAATAGGTTGGATTTAATCAGGTTATAGATGATAGCTTGATAAGTAGCAAGATGGGGAAGAATTAACTTTGAACTAGATTGTTGAAGTCGAGTTCGAGGAATAAGTTTTGCTAAGTACATGATTAATTTGTGGAGACATTATAGTCTTAAGAAATGAATTTTCACTTGAAAGGTGTTAAAGGGTCAAAGGACATTACCGATGCAAACTAGATAAAAGTTTAGATTTTAAGCCCAGGAAGTTTAACTTGAATGTGTAAGACTTAGAGAATCGTCAGGAGTTTTCGGGAGTGACTAAGTGTTGAATCAATGATTAAGTAGAAAAAGAAAGTT
Organism: Lotus japonicus; assembly: GCF_012489685.1. Taxonomy (NCBI): domain Eukaryota; kingdom Viridiplantae; phylum Streptophyta; class Magnoliopsida; order Fabales; family Fabaceae; genus Lotus; species Lotus japonicus. The sequence continues at coordinate 27,838,848 of NC_080046.1, forward strand.
GTAGCATAAGTTGAATCCTTGAGGTTGTTAATATGGATTTCAAAGAAAATATGCTCAGATTACCAAGTGAGATTTACTAAGTTGGATTGGAATCTTAGGGTTAAGATTGACCTTGAGAGTTGAGAATCACGTACGAGTAGGAGATTGGAGATCTGAAGATGAGTTGCGGATTAAGACCTTGAGGTATAGTATAAGAGAGATCTTGAAGTAAAGAAATTCTGAGTTGTGTAGAGTGTTAAAGTTGGTTATAAGTTGGTAATCGATTGATGTTGATTATGAGACTGCGGACATAATGAACCGTGTGATAAGATTTGAATGATGTTAGCATAACAAGTTATGACTATGGATATCAAGATCCAGTTATGAGTGTGAGAACGTGACGACACTTATCAGGTTGTTTGGGTAAGCGGAGGAGTTATAGTTTTAAGAAATGGATATTCACTTAAGGAGTATTGAGGGATTAAGAAGTTTATCGACGAGATGGTAATCAAGTTACAAGAAGGAAAGTGTTAGTATTAAGCTGAATACTTGAAGTTATCATATTTGGACAGGCTACTCAGAGTCTAATAGTGAATGGAACTTTGTCATGGATTTCGGTGATGCATGCTAGAGTTAGCAAGTGAATTTTGCTCAGTTGAATAAGAAATCCTATGATTAAGATTGACTTAGGGAGTTGAAAATCATGTATGAATAAGGGGTGTAGTGGTGATAGCAGTTACGATAGTAGTTGAACCTCAGAAGGTTGGAGGATCGGATGATAAAATGACTAGTTAAGACCTTTGGGGTACAGTTATGAACTGATCTTCTAGAGGATAAGTCTCGATTTATGCGAAGCGTTAGGAATTTCAGTAAGTCTAAATTGGTTTGAGTAAGGAAGGTCTTGAGGACGGAGACAACAATAATGGATTGTTAGATAATAAGAGGATGACTAGCTTGTGAGTGGTCGATGAATTGATGATAAAGGGGATGAGTCTTGTCATATACAAGGTATTAAGACTCATGGTCGAGTTTTAATTTGAATGATGACTAAGTAGAAGATTGATTTCATGGTGCGAGCGACGATATTTACGGAGTTGGAAGTGACATTAATGGATTATTAGATTCCAACGTAATGTTTCGTCTAGGAGTGATCAAGCGATTGAGTTGAGTTTTGGATCATGAGTGCACGTCACGAGGACAAGTTGAGCATTCACTCCGGAGCGTAGAGATGTACCGAGTTTCTAAACAACATTTTGGACGAACAAAAGCAAGGGAACGAGTGGTTAATGTTGTGCAATTGCACGAATGCCAACAAGTATTACTTCAAACGGAGACCCAACGCAAGTGGTCGAACCAGACAACATAGAGTTGGAAGATGATATGTCTTTTGAGACGCCGTCGAACCAGCATTGGGGCTAGAAGAGTGAAACAATCGAAGGGAAAGCAGAGTGTTTTAGTGAAAAGTTACTTGGAACAAAGACAAGGACGGTGCTATATGGGTATTAGAAGAAAAGATCAAGGAATAATATCCAGAACTTTTACGGACCCTTAAGTTTCGAGGACGAAACTTTCTTTTTGGAGGGTAGTAATGTAAGACCCAAGTTTTTAAGCTTATGCTAAGTGAATAAACTTCTTATTCACGATTAGGGTTGATGTAATGTGAAGGGAAACCTGAACGAAAGTTTATTAAATGAAATATATTTATGAAGGAGAAAGTTCAGGAAAAGTTCAAGGATTGCATTATGATCGATAAAAGTTATAGCACGATCGTTACACGCTTAAACCTAGGTCAGAAACCCTAGTATATAGCTAATTTTCACTTTTAGGCACGATGGCAGTTAATTCCAAAAATCTTCAGAGAAATGTTAGAACTTCTCTTTTTCCATATATCACGATCGTCTCAAGGCGAAACTCTAGGATCTACGAACGTCCGATTCCAATCATCGGAAGTTTGCCGAAACCGAATCCCTGGTATTTCAAAACCCTAGAATCACCCGACTATGGGGACTTTATCTATTCAGAGCTTCAAATGGATATTCTACACGCGTACACCCATTTCTCTTGATGATTTCAATCTTTCTTCAGAAGGAAGTTTTCCATTCCGACATTCGAGGCAAAAAGCAACTTATCGGGTAAAATAGTTTTACACCGACTTTGCACCGACTTTGCATTAGTTGCCAAAAATACAAGGAGACATCTTCTTAGCTTGGGAATTCCTTTACCAAAACCTATCTTAGAATTCATGGAGAATGATGCCGGAAAAATCAGATTCGCGAAACTTTCATTTTCCCGCGAATTTCCACCTTCTATATATAGCAAAGAAAGGAAGAAAAATTCAAATTCTCCTCCATTTTCTCTCTTCAAACCCGCGGCCGAGAACAAGGAAGAAGGAAGAAGAGCTTTTGTTCAAACCTTTCTTGATCGTCGATCAATCAGTTGCTACTTCAAGGTTTCGAGGTATAGTCGCTAATCCTTACCTCCGATCGCTTTTTCCATAGCTTTTCTGTAGAGTTTTCTGAGCGGATAGTTTATGGGTTTTTGCAAAACTATCCTGAATCTTTCATTTCTGATTCCAAACCTCTTCTATGTATGCCCAAGATCACTTCTGCCGGATTAGATTTTCCGTTATGTCGCCGGAATTCCGCCGGAATCAATTTGAACCTAAAATACCCATTTTATGTAGTTTTTGAGTAAAATTCCAACCTTTAGGCTGAAAACTATCGCCTTAGCTTAGTGCTAGTAGGATTAGTTGTCATAAACGTCGTTGGTGACGTCCCTGCAAAATTTTATTTTTGGGATTTCAGTTTTGAAAATCCTAAGTTAAAAATCATGACCAAAATACCCCTGCGACAGTTTTTGATCCGATAATTTTTCCGAGTTCAGAATACCCTTAGTTACGGCTTATGAAAGCATAGGAACCAAGTTTGATCGAAGAAAAATCGAGCCCCATAATTAGCCAAAGTGGCCGAGCCCTATTAAGGGGGAGGAAGAAATTTCCTTTTTCCGAAAACTTGTCTTTCGCGCTAGATTATCGTACCTTAGAGTATAGATTACTTCGAGTAACCTTAGTACGTATCGATAACTTAGTTTTCGATAGATTCTGATAGTATTTCTGTGATTTTGTTTTAAAGGAACTTTTGAGGAATTTCCTGAGGAGCAACACTTTGAGAGCGAGGAAGCACTAGTTGATCATTCTGGAGAACTTTCAGGTGAGGGCTTCTCACTGAATCTCTAGTTAATGCTTAGGGTCGATATTTCGACATTGTTTACTGTTTATGCACTGAGATTGTGTGTGATTGAAAATGTTTTCTGAGGCTTCGGCTGACAATGTAGATGATTCATCTACTGAATGTTTTTGAAGATTGACTTAAATGCTATGTGCTATGTGGGTAATCTAGGATGTGTGGTGCATGCTGTATATGCTAAGTGCTAAGTGTTTATGATGCGATTTATTGATATATGACATGTTGTTGATTGTGATGATTTAAATATGCTCTGTACTGGAATCTGAGATTCTGAACGGTGAGAATAGCGGGCAGGTCATGCCGATTTTATTTTGAGAGTTTTGAGAAAGTTTGATAGGACGAACGAGGTTCGGGCCTTGTATAGGGTTTATGGATCGAGACATTCTCTGGAGTCATTTGGGGATTCGAAGATCCCGAGAACTTATAGGAATTGCGATAAGACTAAAAAGGATATTATTTTGAAAAGAAAATTCATAAGACATTAAACAACCTCTAAATCTTTAAGTAAGGGTAATAATCTCGAAAGGAGGCTTTGGATGAAAATCATAGTATGGAAAACGAGAAGTGTCGTCGGATCGAAGTGTTGAGTCTGTTGTTGTTGTGCTGTTGGAGCAGCGTTGGTTGTTGTGCTGTTGGAGCAGCGATGTTGTTGGGCTATCCTGGGGATAAGTCCGGGGAATCGTTAGTTCCCGAGTATGTGATACTCTTGTGCTGTTGGAGCAGCGGTGTGTGTTGTGAATGTGTCTTTTGTCGCAGAATCGACTTTGCCTTAGGGTAAGATTTTAGAGACTTTAATTTACCTAGAACACGTGGCGACGTGTCGAGTGAGGACGGAGACGTCGTTTGACTAATCATTCTGCATTCATGCAACATTAATGGGGTATTAACACAGGACGTACTCTGGACCTCGTCGGATTCCAAAATGGTCATAAGACCCGGATTTCCGTGATAGAGCGTCTGTAGACGTCTCTTGTAGCAGACCGAAATGGCAGACCTACGGGTTACGGCTGATCTGGCTACCTTGGTTTGGTGTAAGAGACACGCGGGCGGAAATGGTCCCACCGTTGCTGGTGCTAGGATTGATCCGTTGATGTCCATCCCAGAGGCACGCGAGCGGAAATGGTCCCACCGTTGCTGGTGCTAGGATTGACTCGTTGTTGTCCATACCTTTGCTTGGTGTAAGAGGCACGCGGGCAGAAATGGTCCCACCGTTGCTGGTGCTAGGATTGATCCGTTTTGATGCCCATCCGTTTCCGGATTGCATATTGGTTGACTGGGTTAACCTGCATACATATCACGCAACATGCATACTGACTTAGTTGATGAGTGTGGTTGCTATTTGATAAACTTACTTGGAACATGCTAAATGTTATTATTGTCATTATGATTTGGTGGAACATGCAACCCTAGGAATGATATCTCTAATTATAAGCCTAAGTGGCTATATATTATTTGTACCTATTGGGTTTATTATCTACATAGTTCTTTAGAGTTGACCCTCGCGTCTTCTGTGTGTGTTTTGGCGGACAACGCCTTTTGTCAGATGAGTATTGCGGACTGGTTCACCATGGTTTACCCTTCGGGGGAAACTAGGTTGGGATGCTGGAACAGGAGCGCGTCGCGGTAGCGAGAGGATGACGGATGGTGTACATAGACTAGGTCGTTCTGGATTTCGAATTCGGACGACGATCATGCTAGCATGTAGGTTTTGGTGCTGGTGTGAGCTCCTCAAGATGGGATTAGTGTAGGAGTAGAGTCTTAGCTCTGAACATCATTTGTTTCTTTTGGGACAGGGTAGCTTCCCACCTATAGCTTTTGTGTGGTTTCTTAACAGGAATCACAGAGAGTTGGTTGGACTTAGGAGGTCTTGCTTCAGGCCGATGGGCCAGCTGATTTTCAGTTTTGAGGGATGGTGTTGCGGACACTTCACCTTTATTTTCAGTCTGTACATATTGCCTACGGGCGTTGCACCTTTCTTTCCGTCACTGGAGGTTACTCGTGACGAGGTTGCTACCACAGCGGGGGGGGGCTGTTTATATATTGTATATTATTTCTATTGCTTTTCGCTTTTGGGTTTTATTTAATTCAGTCTTGTCTTAGTTATTATCAAAAAAAAATATTCACGTTTTTCCGCATTAAGTTTACTTTTGGTTACTAAAGTGACGCCACCGAAATCGGGGTGTTACAATACCTACCTCTGATTGTTGTTTCTGTTGCGTTTCTGAAGTCGTTTCTGTGCTCACAGTTTTGAGCTTTTTCTAAAATGGTCCGATTTCTTCGATTTCTTGGTTGGGTTATGTTCCTTACGTTCCCCTGAGTCTAAAACCTCTGTCATTAAACGCTGATTGTGATCCAGTTGTCCAGGATCTGAAAAACTGTTTCAAAACCCTTTTTGTCTCACATTTCGAAACTTTATTGTCGAAAAGACTTAATCTGACTTCGTGCCTTTAGGATTTGTTGTCACGGATGTCATGAGGATCATTGCTGTCAAATTTGTTTTCAGAACTGATAACTTTGAAGTTTTGAGCCTTTATTTTGGACCAAAATGCCCCTGGATAGTCGTATTTCGGCCTGATTGTCCGAAAATTGTTCTGACAGTTTCTTTGCCTTAGTTTTACCCTAAAACTACCTTGTGAATTGATTTGATCAAAGAAAAAGAGCCGAAGCCCTTTTTCCTTTGAGGCCGTGGACTATTTCCTTTAGGGGGGAGTTTTTCGGTTTCGAAAACTTGTCTTTTCGTACCTGATTGTCCTATTCTGAAGCTTTAATGCTTTGTCTATCGTTTATGTATTGTTTTGCGATCGAACTAATCGATTTTGTTTGGTTTCTGCTTTGTTTTTCTCCGAGGTTCAGTTGAGGGAACTTTGGAAGACTCAGAGCAATTGTTTGAGGAGAACTTTGTTTGCGAAGCTGGAACAGCTCGAGGTTAGGGCAACTTACCATATCAGCTATGATTGCATGATAGGCGTCGATAAATTCGACTTATGCTTTATCTGATGTTGTTTATGATGTTGAGTTGATGTTATGATACTTTTCCATAACTTGTGATGTTGTGCTTTTGTTGGATTGTGCGTTTTGACGCGACTTCGGAGTGGAGATTCATTGATCTGGTGATCTTTGATATTTTGGGTTGGATGAGCAACCCTAGGCAAGTCCAAATGAGGGGTTTGAGACCTAGCCTGGTTGGTATTTGTTGGTTTACTTAGACTTTCCCCGGGAAACTTCTTTTGGGTGGTTGGTTTTCGGAAAACGTAGAAGGATTAGAATTTCGAAAACTAAAGACTTGGGAAACCTAGATTTTGAGAAATAAACTCATAACCTGACTAATCTGAATTGAAATCATTTTTATTAACGTTTAAGTATAGGAAAACTGAAGGGGAAAATATTTACGAAAGACGGGGAAAAGTCGACCTTTGTTGTGAGTTATTGGAATTGGGGAAAGCCACTAAGGTGAGCTATGGTGATGATTGAAAGTCACCGAGTACTTTACGTACTCTTGTTGATGGGGTTGTGTTGTATTGACCGACACTAATCCCTTGGGTTCTCTTGTTGTTGGAGCGGTGTTGTATTGACCGACACTTAGCGCTATTGTTGTTTGGGCTGTGTTGTATTGACCGACACTAGACCCTTGTGTATTCTTATTGGTGGAGCTGTGTTGTATTGACCGACACTTACTCCGAGTTGTGTTGTATTGACCGACACTAACTCATGGGTTTGTTGAGATTGGGTTGTGAGCTAAACACTTTCGTGGTAAGGGCGATTCGTTGTTTGGCTAACCACGTTGCATTCAATCGGGTGAATAACGGGAATGGTTCACCTGTGCATATCATGGTGAATAACGGGAATGGTTCACCTTGCATAAATGATGAATAACGGGAATGGTTCATCATATGGTGAATAACGGGAATGGTTCACCAAGGATGAATAACGGGAATGGTTCATCCAGGATGGATTTCATCCAGGATGGATAACGGGAATGGTCCATCCATAGTGAAGAACGGGAATGCTTCACTTGTGGCGAACGGGAACGCGTCACAAATCCGGATTCATATTGTGCATTTCACGCATACATTCATGCTGACTGAGACTGTGTGCTGTTTGTTTATTGAAGCAATGTTAGAGCCATAACATGCTAGGATTACTTATATGCTTATATAACAACTTATATATATACCCTGTCACATGTTGAGTGTATATGTACTTATTGCTGTGAGTTGACCCTAGCGCCTTGGCTTTGTTTGTATGTTTGTGTTTGGGCGGTCGGCCTGCTGCCAGATGTCGATGGCCGACTGGTTCTCGGTGGTCTCTCCCTCGGGGGGGGATCAGATATGAGCTGCAGGATCGGGATGCCCCACCGCTTGGGTGATCGATGTTGCTGGTCACCGGGCGACGTATCGGGGAAGGGTCATGGAGGACCGGACTGACGAGCGTGGACGTCTGACGAAAGGAGTTCTATGGCGCATGGAGTTGAGCTTCAACTTGCCGACTTCAGATCGTTGTGGGTTTGGCACTGGGAGGTTAGGTTTGGGCAGGCGTCATGTTTTGTGTAGAGCTCTGATTCGTTTTGCTTTTGGGATCGGGTAGGTTTCCGACGCATGACTTTTCGTGTGGTTCTCTTACTGAGGGATCACAGTGAGTCAGTTGGACCATAGGGGTCTTTGCTTAGGCCATATTGAGGCCGACTTTCTCCTAGTGGTTTGTAATTATAATTTTCTCACTTACACTTCTGGGTCTGTATATATTTGCCTACGGGCACACTGCTTTGGAGTCACTGCGAGTGCGCGTGACATGGAGTGCAGCTGAGGCTGTACATGTATATATGTTGTATATCGGTTAGTTTAGTAGTTGGGTTTTGTTTTTATTTCTTTATTGCTTTTATTAAAAGGAAACAATCAAAAAAAAAAAAATTACCTGTTTTCCGCGTAAAGATTATTTTTGGTTACTAAAGTGACACCTGGAAATCGGGGTGTTACATAGGACACTAACACCCAACCTTAATAGACTCTAATCACCCATCCCCCATACTTCCATCATCGACTCCCATCTGGTCATGCATGAAGTCCGGGTCCACGTCGAAGGCTCAATAGTAGTCATTTTGCTCCGGGTCTTCCCCGAACGACGAGGAATCACGGAAGAATCCACCAACGACATCTGACAAAAAGGGCATACATAGCCCCCCAAACACAGGTAGCACGTGCAAGGGTCAACTTACGGAATATAGGATAGAGAATACAAGACACCAGATAAAGTATAAGGGGTATATATATATGTTGTCTATATACATACAAGTTATGCATTGTCTACCCTAAGGTTTAAACATAGCATGTTATCAAATCTCTAGTACAATTCAATCATCAAAGCACATAACGATATCTATCAACATCTACTCATCAAAACACATAACGATGTTTATCAACATCAACTCATCAAAACACATAACGATACAATTAGAGTGCATGATATGTCAATGCAACGTCACTCTCGACGGTTCCAGAAAGAATAGGCTGGGCACGTTTGAGTCGGTCCTAACACTGGCATTGTGTCGACCATAACCCCCGAGTGTCACTTACAACTTTGACATAGCCGGATCAGTCCTAACCCTGCGGGTCGACTTTTCCCTCCGCTATGCCCGACAATCAACAGGTCGATCCTAACCTCACGGTCGATCATACCCCCCGTCGATGTCCGAATTACCCGAAGAAAGAATAGGCTGGGCACGTTTGAGTCGGTCCTAACACTGGCATTGTGTCGACCATAACCCCCGAGTGTCACTTACAACCTTGACATAGCCGGATCAGTCCTAACCCTGCGGGTCGACTTTTCCCTCCGCTATGCCCGACAATCAACAGGTCGATCCTAACCTCACGGTCGATCATATCCCCCGTCGATGTCCGAATTACCCGAAGGTATAAACTGTACCCGAAGGCATAAACTGTACCCGAAGGCATAAACTGTACCCGAAGGCATAAACTGTACCCGAAGGCATAAACTGTACCCGAAGGCATAAACTGTACCCGAAGGCATAAACTTAACTCATGATGATTCCTCGAATCATCCGACTCATCTCCATCCGATGGTCAACAACTGCTCAGCGAGCAAAGAGTATCGACATACTCGAAAACTATCAGTCTCCCGGCTTATCCCTCGGATAGCCCAACGACATAACTGCTCCCACAGCACAAGAGTATCGACATACTCAAAACTTCTCAACTTTCTCAACACTTGGATCCGACGACACTTCTCGTTTTCCAAAACTAAGATCTTCATCCCAAGCTTCCTTTCGAGTTTATTATCATTATTTGAAGATTTAGAGGTTGTTTAATGTCTTATGAGTTTTCTTTACAAAATAGTATCCTTTTAGTCTTATCGCAAATCCTATCAGTTCTCAGGATCTCCTAATCCCCAAATGACACAAGAGAATGTCTCGATCCATAAAACACCATAACAAGTCCCGAATCTCATTCGTCCTATCAAACTTTCCCCAAAACTCTCAAAATAAAATCGGCATGACCTGCCCGCTATTCTCACTATTCAGAAACTCAGATTTCATTGCTAAAGCATAAATAACTCAGCACCATCAATCAACATGTCATATATCAACATAATAAGCAATAACCACATAGCACTTAGCATATAATGCATTCACCACACATCCTAGATTACCCACATAGCACATAGCATGTAAGTCAATCTCCAAAAACATTCAGTAGATGAATCATCTACATTGTCAGCCGAAGCCTCAGAAAACTTTTCCCAGTCAATCACAAACAAGTGCATAAACAATAAATCAAGTCGAATTCGTCGACACCTAAAGCATTAGCTAGTAAGGTAAGTTGCCCTTACCTCTAGTTATTCCAGCGTTCTCTTCAAACGTTCCTTCACAATGAGCTCCTTGATCTTCAGGAAATTCTTCAAAAGAACCTTTAAAGTAAAAACCACAGAATTCTATCAAATTCTATCGGAAACTAAGCTATCAATGCTCACTAAGGTTACACGAAGTAGTTCATACTCCGAGGTACGATAATCTAGCGTGGAAGGACAAGTTTTCGGAAAATGAATTTTCCCCCTCCTCCTCTATAGGGCTCGGCCACTTTTCACAATTGTGGGGCTCGATTTTTCTTCGATCAAACTTGGTTCCTATGCTTTCATTAGCCGTAACTAAGGGTATTCTGAACTCGGAAAAATTATCGGATCAAAAACTGTCGCAGGGGTATTTTGGTCATGATTTTTAACTTAGAAATTTCAAAACTGAAATCCCAAAAACCAAATTTTGCAGGGACGTTACTAACGACGTTTATGACAACTAATCCTACTAATACTAAGCTAAGGCGATAGTTTTTAGCCTAAAGGTTGAAGCTTTACCTCAAAAACTCCAAAAATGGGTATTTAAGGCTAAAATTGATTCCGGCGGAATTCCGGCGACATAACGGAAAATCTAATCCGGCAGAAGTGATCTTGGGCACATATAGAAGAGGTTTAGAATCAGAAATGAAAGATTCAGGATAGTTTTGCAAAAACCCATAAACTATCGGTTCAGAAAAGTCTACAGAAAAGCTATGGAAAAAGCGATCAGAGGTAAGGATTAGCGACTATACCTCGAAACCTTGAAGCAGCAACTAACGGATCAACGATCAAGCAAGTAATGAAGAAAATTCTTCTTCCTTCTTCCTTGGATGAACTCGCGGCCTTGAGGAGAGAAAATGGAGGAAAATTTGAGTTTTTCTTCCTTTCTTTGCTATATATAAAGGTTGGAAATTCGCGGGAAAATGAAAGTTTCGCGAATCTGATTTTTCCGGCGTCATTCTCCGTGAATTAATAGATATGTTTTGGCAAAAGAATTCCAAAACTATAAAGAGGTCTCCTTGTATTTTTGGCAACTAATGCATAGTCGGTATAAAACTATTTTACCCGATAAGTTGCTTTTTGCATTGAATGTCGGAATAGAAAACTTCCTTCGGAAGAAAGATTGAAATCATCAAGAGAAATGGGTGTATGCGTGTAGAATATTCATTTGAAGCTCTGAATAGATAAAGTCTTCATTGTCGAGAAATTCTAGGGTTTTGAAATACCAGGGTTTCGGTTTCGGCAAACTTCCGATGATTGGAATCGGACGTTCGTAGATCCTAGAGTTTCGCCTCGAAACGATTGTGATATATGGAAAAAGAGAAGTTCTAACATTTCTCTGAAGATTTTTGGAATTAACTTCCATCGTGCCGATAAATGAAAATTAGCTATATATTAGGGTTTCTGACCTAGGTTTAAGCGTATAACGATCGTGCTATAACTTTTATCGACTTCGATACGATCCTTTGACTTTTCCTGAACTTTCTCCTTCATAAATTTATTTCATTTGGTAAACTCTTGTTCAGGTTTCCTTTCACGATACATCAAGCCTAATCGTAAATGGAAATCTCTTCCACTTATTCTAAGCTTAAAATCTTGGGTCTTACATTACTACCCTCCAAAAAGAAAGTTTCGTCCTCGAAACTTAAGGGTCAGTAATAGTTCTGGATATTATTCCTTGATCTTTTCCTCTAACTCTCACATAACACCGTCCGTGTCTTTATTCCAAATAATTTTCACTAAAACACTCTGCTTTCCCTTCGATTGTTTCCCTCTTCTAGTCCCAATGTTGACCAACGGCGTCTCAACAGACATATCATCTTTCAACTTGCCGAGGTTTAACTACAATCATCAATGATAACACCACTAAAACTCTTACTCGAATATGATCTCCAGCTTCTGAAGTCAATCTTTACCCTAAGATTCTCATTCCACTTAGCAAAATTCACTCGCTAATCTCTAGCTTGTATCACCGAAATCCATAACAAGTTTCATTCACTCTTAGACTTTAAGCAACTTGTCCAAATATGACAACCTCAAGTGTTCATCTTAATACTAACACTTCCCTTTTCTGTAACTTGATCACCATCTCGTCAATCAACTTCTTAATCTCTCTATCAAATTCTAACCAACTTCGAGTCCTAGAAACTTAAGACAACAATTCATAGACTTAAAACCTGAACCTTCACCAAGTTTGGACCTCTAATGTCCGTTAATTCTTCAATGCTTCCTAAATGAATATCCATTTCTTCAAACTATATCTCCTTCGCAAGAGAACTTATACTTAATGCGAACTTTTTCCTCCCAGCTCGACTAATCCTCGATCCAATCAAGTTAATCTTACCAATCCTTCTATCAAAGTCCATAGCCAGCTCTGATTCCGAATATCACCCCCTCAATATTAAGTTGATCAAGCCTAATACATTGAAGGTGAAATTTAGAAAAACCCACTGGAACAGTCAATGAGTTCCTATCATCCAATAGTCACAAATATCCTGACCTCACATCCTCAACGATTCCGCTACGGAACTACACGCCCTCGACATCATACGTATACTATCCATAAGAAATCTCTATGAGATTCATTCTTCAGCTTCTAGCTTCCTTTTAAACGCATCGGTAGAAGACTACTTTCTAAGCTTAGCGTGTCATTCTAAACCTCGTATAACTTCTATAGCTAAAATACGAGATACGGTCAAATAAGGTATTAATAGGCGTAATAACTATAAGGTCAAAGCTTAGACAGTATAAGTAAGTTAGGTGTGTTTGCACACGCTACGAGAGTAATGGAATATATTATACTGAAATGAGAAAGAATGGTTAGAAGGTTACCGTCGTTCTTGCGCTCTCCTCTGGCTAACTTCTTCGATCCTCCTCCGTCCATGATATAAACTCTTCCCCTAGTAGTGAGGCGCTTTCCCCTTGCAGTGTTAACAGATGGCTCCTTCTTGGGCGCCTTACAATCCACGGCTCGATGTCCCACTCGGTTGCAATTAAAGCATCTTGGTCCAGTCACTGGGCACTTGTCAGCAAAATGTCCAGTCTTCCCACACCTGAAACATGTCACGTCCGTGTTGCCGACTTGATTCCCTGCACCTCCAGTAGCAAGGGTCATCGGTTTGTACTGTCCTAGGGTATAACCTTCCCCCATAGGGCGCTGATAAGGCTTCTTCATCTGAAACCTTCCTTTTCCAAGATTGTCTTGGGAACTCGACCTCATCGGTCCCCCAGTTCCAGCTCCATTCATCCTTCTATTTTTCATCAGCTCCACCTCTGTGGCCTTCTCCACCAAAGCTTGAAATCGTATAATCCCCAAAGGCCTCACTGAATCTTCGATGTCTGCTCTCAGCCCATTCAGAAACCGCTTACACATGTAGCGTTCATCAACATGGTTGTTGAAAAACTGGAAGTGCTTAGCCAATGATTCCATCTTGGAAGCATACTCAGGTACGGTCATGCTCCCTTGACCCAGGGTCAGAAATTGTGCCTCCCGCTCGTCTCGAGCGCTAGTTGGAAAGTACTTCTCTAGAAACGCAGTACGAAAGGAGTTCCAATTCACCTCTTCGTGGTTAGCTCTCATAATTCCTCTGGTACCCTTCCACCAGTACTCAGCGTCGCCCAGCAGCAGATAAGTTGCCAGGCCCACCTTAGCCCCTTCAGCAGTCTGCAGTACTTCGAAAATCTTCTCAATTTCTTGGATCCACAAATCCGCATTGTCCGGGTCAGTCCCACCCGTGAACTTGGGTGGATCCTGCCTTCTGAAATCATTCAGTCCTCTGTTCTGGTCCAGGGCTACTTCTCTCTGAAGCCGGTGTAGCTCGCGTGTATCCTCAGTAGCACGCCTATGTGCATTGTCATTCGTCTGTACAGTCATTGCTTGGACCAAAGTGGCCACCATCTCAGCAAGTTGGTTAGAGTTCACCATGTTCTGTTAAGTTAAGCAAACAGTTAGTACTCATCATAAGATAGTCTCTGGCATCACTATACAATATGAGTAAGCAATAACTTCAATCAATTTTTAAGCGAAAAATCGCTTGCAGACAATCAATTTTCACTCCTTGCAGAGTCACACAACCTAGCACAGAAGACCTATTCCCCAACAACTCCCGAAAGACTCGACAAGCTCTGATACCACAATGTAACATCCCGATCTGACGACTGGCCTCACGGTAACAACACGAGTCTTTTCAGTGCGCTTTGTCCTAACTCGCGCACTTCCCGGGAAAACTTCCCAGGAGGTCACCCATCACGATATTGCTCCAAGGCAAGCCCACTTAACCATGGAGTTCTTATCAGTTGGGCTCCCGAAAAGAAGTTGCAACTTGTTGTTATGAGTAGTACCAATCAAATCTTTTATGCCCTCCTCAACTGTATAGTCCATCCCTATACAGTCTCGGAATACCTCTTGTTCGGGTGTGAGATCGGTTCATTCATGTGCCCCTCCGCCTAGAAGCCTGCCAGGAGCCGCTCCTTGTCCGTGCCTCACTGCACCGGCGATCACTCCCCGCCCTCGTCGGACCCGGGCGTCACAGGCCCACCAGCTTCCGCTTGGTTCGTCCCCGAACCACACCGTACTGGGAGAGGTCGGCTCTGATACCACAATGTAACACCCCGATTTCGGTGGCGTCACTTTAGTAACCCAAAAGTAAACTTAATGCGGAAAAACGTAAATATTTTTTTTTTGATAATAACTAAGACAAGACTGAATTAAATAAAACCCAAATGCGAAAGGCAACAAAACTAATATACAATATATATAGCATCCCCCGCTGTAAATAGCGACCTCGTCACGAGTAACCTCCAATGATGGAAAGTAGAAAAGTGTAACGCCCGTAGGCAAAATGTACAATCCCAAAATGTTAGGTCAAGTGTCAGCAACACAAGCCCTCAAAAATAAGAATAAGTCAGAGCTAGGACACTAACACCCAACCTTAATAGACTCTAATCACCCATCCCCCATACTTCCATCATCGACTCCCATCTGGTCATGCATGAAGTCCGGGTCCACGTCGAAGGCTCAATAGTAGTCATTTTGCTCCGGGTCTTCCCCGAACGACGAGGAATCACGGAAGAATCCACCAACGACATCTGACAAAAAGGGCATACATAGCCCGCCAAACACAGGTAGCACGTGCAAGGGTCAACTTACGGAATATAGGATAGAGAATACAAGACACCAGATAAAGTATAAGGGGTATATATATATGTTGTCTATATACATACAAGTTATGCATTGTCTACCCTAAGGTTTAAACATAGCATGTTATCAAATCTCTAGTACAATTCAATCATCAAAGCACATAACGATATCTATCAACATCTACTCATCAAAACACATAACGATGTTTATCAACATCAACTCATCAAAACACATAACGATACAATTAGAGTGCATGATATGTCAATGCAACGTCACTCTCGACGGTTCCAGAAAGAATAGGCTGGGCACGTTTGAGTCGGTCCTAACACTGGCATTGTGTCGACCATAACCCCCGAGTGTCACTTACAACTTTGACATAGCCGGATCAGTCCTAACCCTGCGGGTCGACTTTTCCCTCCGCTATGCCCGACAATCAACAGGTCGATCCTAACCTCACGGTCGATCATACCCCCCGTCGATGTCCGAATTACCCGAAGAAAGAATAGGCTGGGCACGTTTGAGTCGGTCCTAACACTGGCATTGTGTCGACCATAACCCCCGAGTGTCACTTACAACCTTGACATAGCCGGATCAGTCCTAACCCTGCGGGTCGACTTTTCCCTCCGCTATGCCCGACAATCAACAGGTCGATCCTAACCTCACGGTCGATCATATCCCCCGTCGATGTCCGAATTACCCGAAGGCATAAACTGTACCCGAAGGCATAAACTGTACCCGAAGGCATAAACTGTACCCGAAGGCATAAACTGTACCCGAAGGCATAAACTGTACCCGAAGGCATAAACTTAACTCATGATGATTCCTCGAATCATCCGACTCATCTCCATCCGATGGTCAACAACTGCTCAACGAGCAAAGAGTATCGACATACTCGAAAACTATCAGTCTCCCGGCTTATCCCTCGGATAGCCCAACGACATAACTGCTCCCACAGCACAAGAGTATCAACATACTCAAAACTTCTCAACTTTCTCAACACTTGGATCCGACGACACTTCTCGTTTTCCAAAACTAAGATCTTCATCCCAAGCTTCCTTTCGAGTTTATTATCATTATTTGAAGATTTAGAGGTTGTTTAATGTCTTATGAGTTTTCTTTACAAAATAGTATCCTTTTAGTCTTATCGCAAATCCTATCAGTTCTCAGGATCTCCTAATCCCCAAATGACACCAGAGAATGTCTCGATCCATAAAACACCATAACAAGTCCCGAATCTCATTCGTCCTATCAAACTTTCCCCAAAACTCTCAAAATAAAATCGGCATGACCTGCCCGCTATTCTCACTATTCAGAAACTCAGATTTCATTGATAAAGCATAAATAACTCAGCACCATCAATCAACATGTCATATATCAACATAATAAGCAATAACCACATAGCACTTAGCATATAATGCATTCACCACACATCCTAGATTACCCACATAGCACATAGCATGTAAGTCAATCTCCAAAAACATTCAGTAGATGAATCATCTACATTGTCAGCCGAAGCCTCAGAAAACTTTTCCCAGTCAATCACAAACAAGTGCATAAACAATAAATCAAGTCGAATTCGTCGACACCTAAAGCATTAGCTAGTAAGGTAAGTTGCCCTTACCTCTAGTTATTCCAGCGTTCTCCTCAAACGTTCCTTCACAATGAGCTCCTTGATCTTCAGGAAATTCTTCAAAAGAACCTTTAAAGTAAAAACCACAGAATTCTATCAAATTCTATCGGAAACTAAGCTATCAATGCTCACTAAGGTTACACGAAGTAGTTCATACTCCGAGGTACGATAATCTAGCGCGGAAGGACAAGTTTTCGGAAAAGGAATTTTCCCCCTCCACCTCTATAGGGCTCGGCCACTTTTCACAATTGTGGGGCTCGATTTTTCTTCGATCAAATTTGGTTCCTATGCTTTCATTAGCCGTAACTAAGGGTATTCTGAACTCGGAAAAATTATCGGATCAAAAACTGTCGCAGGGGTATTTTGGTCATGATTTTTAACTTAGAAATTTCAAAACTGAAATCCCAAAAACCAAATTTTGCAGGGACGTTACTAACGACGTTTATGACAACTAATCCTACTAATACTAAGCTAAGGCGATAGTTTTTAGCCTAAAGGTTGAAGCTTTACCTCAAAAACTCCAAAAATGGGTATTTAAGGCTAAAATTGATTCCGGCGGAATTCCGGCGACATAACGGAAAAATCTAATCCGGCAGAAGTGATCTTGGGCACATATAGAAGAGGTTTAGAATCAGAAATGAAAGATTCAGGATAGTTTTGCAAAAACCCATAAACTATCGGCTCAGAAAAGTCTACAGAAAAGCTATGGAAAAAGCGATCAGAGGTAAGGATTAGCGACTATACCTCGAAACCTTGAAGCAGCAACTAACGGATCAACGATCAAGCAAGTAATGAAGAAAATTCTTCTTCCTTCTTCCTTGGATGAACTCGCGGCCTTGAGGAGAGAAAATGGAGGAAAATTTGAGTTTTTCTTCCTTTCTTTGCTATATATAAAGGTTGGAAATTCGCGGGAAAATGAAAGTTTCGCGAATCTGATTTTTCCGGCGTCATTCTCCGTGAATTAATAGATATGTTTTGGCAAAAGAATTCCAAAACTATAAAGAGGTCTCCTTGTATTTTTGGCAACTAATGCATAGTCGGTATAAAACTATTTTACCCGATAAGTTGCTTTTTGCATCGAATGTCGGAATAGAAAACTTCCTTCGGAAGAAAGATTGAAATCATCAAGAGAAATGGGTGTACGCGTGTAGAATATTCATTTGAAGCTCTGAATAGATAAAGTCTTCATTGTCGAGAAATTCTAGGGTTTTGAAATACCAGGGTTTCGGTTTCGGCAAACTTCCGATGATTGGAATCGGACGTTCGTAGATCCTAGAGTTTCGCCTCGAAACGATTGTGATATATGGAAAAAGAGAAGTTCTAACATTTCTCTGAAGATTTTTGGAATTAACTTCCATCGTGCCTATAAATGAAAATTAGCTATATATTAGGGTTTCTGACCTAGGTTTAAGCGTATAACGATCGTGCTATAACTTTTATCGACTTCGATACGATCCTTTGACTTTTCCTGAACTTTCTCCTTCATAAATTTATTTCATTTGGTAAACTCTTGTTCAGGTTTCCTTTCACGATACATCAAGCCTAATCGTAAATGGAAATCTATTCCACTTATTCTAAGCTTAAAATCTTGGGTCTTTGGGATTAGAAGAGTGAAACAATCGAGGGGAAAGCAGAGTGCTTTAGTGCAAGTTATTTGGAACAAAGACACAGACGGTGCTATATGGGAGTTAGAGGAAAAGACCAAGGGACAATATTCAGAATTTTTTTTTTTTTACTAACCCTTAAGTTTCGAGGTCGAAACTTTCTTTTTGGAGGGTAGTAATGTAAGGCCCAAGTTTTTAAGCTTATGCTAAGTGAATAAACTTCCTATTCACGATTAGGGTTGATGTAATGTGAAAGGAAACCTGAACGAAAGTTTATTAAATGAAATATATTTATGAAGGAGAAAGTTCAGGAAAAGTTCAAGGATTGCATTATGATCGATAAAAGTTATAGCACGATCGTTTTACGCTTAAACCTAGGTCAGAAACCCTAGTATATAACTAATTTTCACTTTTAGGCACGACGGAAGTTAATTCCAAAAATCTTCAGAGAAATGTTAGAACTTCTCTTTTTCCATATATCACAATCGTTTCGAGGCGAAACTTTAGAATCTACGAACGTCCGATTCCAATAATCGGAAGTTTGCCGAAACCGAATCCCTGGTATTTCAAAACCCTAGAATTTCTCGACAATGAAGACTTTTTCTATTCAGAGCTTCAAATGAATATTCTACACGCGTACACCCATTTCTCTTGATGATTTCAATCTTTCTTCAGAAGGAAGTTTTCTATTCCGACATTCGATGCAAAAAGCAACTTATCGGGTAAAATAGTTTTATACCGACTATGCATTAGTTGCCAAAAATACAAGGAGACCTCTTTATATTTTTGGAATTCTTTTGCCAAAACATATCTATTAATTCACGGAGAATGACGCCGGAAAAATCAGATTCGCGAAACTTTCATTTTCCCGCGAATTTCCATCTTCTATATATAGCAAAGAAAGGAAGAAAAACACAAATTTTCCTCCATTTTTCTCTCCAAGGCCGCGAGCTTCAACAAGGAAGAAGGAAGAAGAGTTTTCTTCATTACTTGCTTGATCGTCGATCAATCAGTTGCTACTTCAAGGCTTCGAGGTATAGTCGCTAATCCTTACCTCTGATCGCTTTTTCCATAGCTTTTCTGTAGAGTTTTCTGAGCGGATAGTTTATGGGTTTTTGCAAAACTATCCTGAATCTTTCATTTCTGATTCTAAACCTCTTTCTTATGCGCCCAAGATCACTTCTGCCGGATTAGATTTTCCGTTATGTCGCCGGAATTCCGCCGGAATCAATTTGAGCCTAAAATACCCATTTTTGGAGTTTTTGGTGTAAAGCTTCAACCTTTAGGCTGAAAACTATCGCCTTAGCTTAGTGCTAGTAGGATTAGTTGTCATAAACGTCGTTGGTGACGTCCCTGCAAAGTTTTATTTTTGGGATTTCAGTTTTGAAAATCCTAAGTTAAAAATCATGACCAAAATACCCCTGCGACAGTTTTTGATCCGATAATTTTTCCGAGTTCAGAATACCCTTAGTTACGGCTTATGAAAGCATAGGAACCAAGTTTGATCGAAGAAAAATCGAGCCCCACAATTACCAAAAGTGGCCGAGCCCTATAGGGGAGGAGGAGGAAAATTTCCTTTTCCGAAAACTTGTCTTTCGCGCTAGATTATCGTACCTTAGAGTATAGATTACTTCGAGTAACCTTAGTAAGTATCGATAACTTAGTTTTCGATAGATTCTGATAGTATTTCTGTGGTTTTGCTCTAAAGGTGATTTTGAGGAATTCCCAGAGGAGCAAGCCTTTGATTGTGAACGAGTGTTAGGAGATCGTCCTGGAGAATCTACAGGTGAGGGCTTCTCACTGAATCTCTAGTTAATGCTTAGGGTCGATGTTTCGACATTGTTTACTGTTTATGCACTGGAATTGTGTGTGATTGGAAAATGTTTTCTGAGGCTTCGGCTGACAATGTAGATGATGCATCTACTGAATGTTTTTTATGAGTGAATGACATGCTAAGTGCTAATTGGGTAATTTAGGATGTGTGGTGCATGCCTTATATGCTAGGTGCTATGTGGTTATTGCTTAAGATATTGACATATGACATGTTGATTGATTATGATGAGTTAATTCTGCTTTTGCACTATAATCTGAGTTTCTGAACGGTGAGAAAAGCGGGCAGGTCATGCCGATTTTATTTTGAGAGTTTTGAGAAAGCTTGAAAGGACGAATGAGATTCGGGCCTTGTTGTGGTGTTGTATGGATCGAGACATTCTCTGGAGTCATTTGGGGATTAGGAGATCCCGAGAACTTATAGGATTCGCGATAAGACTAAAAGGATAATTACTTTGTAAAGAAAACTCATAAGACATTAAACAACCTCTAAATCTTTAAGTAATGGTAATAATCTCGGAAGGAAGCTTTGGATGCAAATCATAGTTTTGGAAAACGAGAAGTGTCGTCGGATCCCAGCATTGAGAAAGTTGAGGGGCTTCGAGTATGTAGATGTTGTGGTGCTGTTGGAGCAGCGTTTGTTGTTGTGCTGTTGGAGCAGCTATTGTGGTTGTGCTGTTGGAGCAGCTATGTTGTTGGGTGTATCTTCGACTTTGCGGCGCGAATCCGTATATTCAATCCGATGGATTGGATCGATTCGGCGGTAGTCACTCAGGCACGCGTGAGTCCGTATGTTCAATCAGAGGGATTGGATCGATTCAGCGATTGCCATTTTACCTCGCGTGAATCCGTATGTTCAATCCGAGGGATTGGATCGATTCAGCGACAACTTTTCGACACGCGCGAATCCGTATATTCAATCCGATGGATTGGATCGATTCGGCGGTAGTCACTCAGGCACGCGTGAGTCCGTATGTTCAATACGATGGATTGGATCGATTCAGCAATTGCCATTTTACCTCGCGTGAATCCGTATGTTCAATCCGAGGGATTGGATCGATTCAGCGATAACCTTTCGACTCGCGCGGATCCGTATGTTCAATCCGATGGATTGGATCGATTCGGCGATAGTCATTGGACACGCGCAATGTCCGTATGTTCGACTCTTTTGAGTGAACCGACTTGGCGTTGTCATTTGTTGCGTGTGCGAGTCCGTATGTTCATCCCGATGGGTTGGATCGACTCGACATGCCTAATTGTGGGAGTTGCGTGTGCGAGTCCGTATGTTCAACCCAAGGGGGTTGGATCGACTCGACACGCCTAATTGTGGGAGTTGCGTGTGCGAGTCCGTATGTTCAACCCAAGGGGTTGGATCGACTTGACATGCCTAATTGTTGGGCTATCCTGGGGATAAGTCCGGGAAACCGGTAGTTTCCGAGTATGTGATACTCTTTGCTTGTTGAGAAGTTGTGACCATCGGATTGAGATGAGTCGGATGATCCGGAGATCATCATGAGTTACTATGTTGATGTGAAGAAGTGTCTTTTGTCGCAGAATCGACTTTACCTTAGGGTAAGCTTTTAGAGACTTTAATTTACCTAGAACACGTGGCGACGTGTCGAGTGAGAGTCGGAGACGTTGTTTGACTAATCATCCTGCATTCATGCATACCGATTTAGTTGTCGAGTGTGATTGTTATTTGTTAATCCTATTTGGAACATGTTAATTGTTATTATTGTTGTTAAGTTCATTATGGAATATGCAACCCTAGGATGTTATCCCTAGCTATAAGCCTAAGTGGCTATTCTCTTATCTATATCTATTGGTGCTATTATTTATGTAATTGTGGTTCGAGGACGAACCAAGCGGAAGCTGGTGGGCCTGTGACACCCGGGGCTGACGAGGGCGGGGAGTGATCGCCGGTGCAGTGAGGCACGGACAAGGAGCGGCTCCTGGCAGGCTTCTAGGCGGAGGGTCACATGAATGAGCCGATCTCGCACCCGAACAAGAGGTATTCCGAGACTGTGTAGAGATGGACTATACAGTTGAGGAGGGCATAAAAGATTTGATTGGTACTACTCATGACAACAAGTTGCAACTTCTTTTCGGGAGCCCAACTGATAAGAACTCCATGGTTCAGTGTGCTTGCCTTGGAGCAATATCGTGATGGGTGACCTCCTGGGAAGTTTTTCCGGGAAGTGCGCGATTGAGGACAAAGCGCACTGAAAAGACTCGTGTTGTTACCGTGAGGCCAGTCGTCAAGTCGGGATGTTACAAGTGGTGGGGCTGACGAGGGCGGGGAGTGATCGCCGGTGCAGTGAGGCACGGACAAGGAGCGGCTCCTGGCAGGCTTCTAGGCGGAGGGTCACATGAATGAGCCGATCTCGCACCCGAACAAGAGGTATTCCGAGACTGTGTAGGGATGGACTATACAGTTGAGGAGGGCATAAAAGATTTGATTGGTACTACTCATGACAACAAGTTGCAACTTCTTTTCGGGAGCCCAACTGATAAGAACTCCATGGTTAAGTGTGCTTGCCTTGGAGCAATATCGTGATGGGTGACCTCCTGGGAAGTTTTTCCGGGAAGTGCGCGATTGAGGACAAAGCGCACTGAAAAGACTCGTGTTGTTACCGTGAGGCCAGTCGTCAAGTCGGGATGTTACAAGTGGTATCAGAGCCAACCTCTCCCAGTACAGTGTGGTTCGAGGACGAACCAAGCGGAAGCTGGTGGGCCTGTGACACCCGGGGCTGACGAGGGCGGGGAGTGATCGCCGGTGCAGTGAGGCACGGACAAGGAGCGGCTCCTGGCAGGCTTCTAGGCGGAGGGTCACATGAATGAGCCGATCTCGCACCCGAACAAGAGGTATTCCGAGACTGTGTAGGGATGGACTATACAGTTGAGGAGGGCATAAAAGATTTGAATGGTACTACTCATGACAACAAGTTGCAACTTCTTTTCGGGAGCCCAACTGATAAGAACTCCATGGTTAAGTGTGCTTGCCTTGGAGCAATATCGTGATGGGTGACCTCCTGGGAAGTTTTTCCGGGAAGTGCGCGATTGAGGACAAAGCGCACTGAAAAGACTCGTGTTGTTACCGTGAGGCCAGTCGTCAAGTCGGGATGTTACAAGACCTCTCCCAGTACGGTGTGGTTCGGGGACGAACCAAGCGGAAGCTGGTGGGCCTGTGACGCCCGGAGCCGACGAGGGCGGGGAGTGATCGCCGGTGCAGTGAGGCACGGACAAGGAGCGGCTCCTGGCAGGCTTCTAGGCGGAGGGGCACATGAATGAACCGATCTCACACCCGAACAAGAGGTATTCCGAGACTGTATAGGGATGGACTATACAGTTGAGGAGGGCATAAAAGATTTGATTGGTACTACTCATAACAACAAGTTGCAACTTCTTTTCGGGAGCCCAACTGATAAGAACTCCATGGTTAAGTGTGCTTGCCTTGGAGCAATATCGTGATGGGTGACCTCCTGGGAAGTTTTCCCGGGAAGTGCGCGAGTGAGGACAAAGCGCACTGAAAAGACTCGTGTTGTTACCGTGAGGCCAGTCGTCAGATCGGGATGTTACATTCTCCCTCTCCTTCTTCTCCTCCTTGCACGCAGCCTCAATGTTGAGAATGAGAGATATTTTTTGTTTTTTTTTCTATTTATAGGAGAGTGAAATCGCGGGAAAATGAATATTTTGCGATTCCGATTTTTGCAACACGTTCATCTGTGAATTCTAAGCGAGATTCTGGCGATAGTATTCCATAACTCAAAACAAGTCTCTTGAATTTGAAGAAAACCATCCAAAAGCGATGTGAGTTAAATTGCTCAGAAAAACTACTTTTTGCTGTGAAAGTCGGATGACAAAACTTCGTTCTGAAGAAAGATTGGAAACGTCAAAAGAAATATGGCAACGCGAATGGAAACTTCGTTAGAAGCTCCGAATAGAAAAAGTCTTCATTCAGCGTTTGAATTTGGAGTTTTTAGAGAATAGAATTTAGCGTCGTCAAACTTCCGAGAAGTGAAACCTATCGTGCGTACAGCCCAGAGTTCCGAAATGAAACGCTGGTCGAGGGAAAAATAAAGAGAACTTCTTATTTTTCCAAGGATTTAGAATTTCGCTTAAACAGTGCTTTAAGAGCGGAATTAGCCTATTCTAAACACTCTCGCCATAAGGCGGGTGTGCTGACGACTCGCACTAACTCCTAAAACGACTATGGTACTATCCTCAAGCAATTCCTGAACTTTCTTCTTCATTAAACTTTCCCAAACAGCAAATTCCTGTCATGCTTACACCGATCCTACGCGTGAGTCGGAAAAATAATTATTTAATCTAGTTCTGAAATCTGGGTCTTACACTTCTCACAAGAGCGATAGTAGAAATTACAAAACTCGGGAACAATAAAGTGTTTGAGTATTTGACTCTGGGGTATCCTGTGTGTTCTTAATCTGGAGACATTTGAATACAAAGGATTTGACTCTTAAGACAGGATATAATAGGATATGATATGTGAACAAAATAGTGTAACACCCCGATTTCGGTGGCGTCACTTTAGTAACCAAAAAGAAACTTAATGCGGAAAACGTGAATATTTTTTTTTTCGTCGATAATATAAACAAGACTGAAATAAATAGAACGCAAATGCGAAAGACAACAGAACTAATATACAATATAAATTACAGCCCCCGCTGTAAGTAGCAACCTCGTCACGAGTAACCTCCAGTGACGGAAAGTAGAAAAGTGTAACGCCCGAAGGCAAAAGGTACAATCCAAAAGAAAGGTCAAGTGTCTGCAACACTGTCCCTCAAAATAAGAATAAGTCAGCCCAAACGGCCTAAAATAAGACCTCCTAAGTCCAACCAACTCTCTGTGATCCCCGTAGAGAACCACACAAAAAGCTATCGGTGGGAAGCTACCCTGTCCCCAAAGAACAAATGACAGTCAGAGCTAAGACTCTACTCCTACACTAATCCCATATCGAGGAGCTCACACTAACCCTCAATCTTACATGCTAGCATGATCGTCGTCCGAATTCGAAATCCAGAACGACCTAGTCTATGTACACCATCCGTCCTCCTCTCGCGACCGCGATGCGCTCCTGTTCCAGCATCCCAACCCTAGTTCCCCCCGAAGGGTGAACCGTCGTGAACCAGCCCACCAAAGACATCTGACAAAGGGCGTAGTCCGCCAAAACACACACAGAAGACGCGAGGGTCAACTCCAAAGAATTACGTAAATATTAAACCCAATACATACAGATAATAGAATAGCCACTTAGGCTTATAGCCAGGGATACCATCCTAGGGTTGCATATTCCATAACGAACATAAATGACAGTAATAACAATTAACATGTTCCAAATAGGATTAACAAGTAACAATCACACTCAACAACTAAGTTAGTATGCATGTTGCATGATATGCAGATGCTGGTTAACCCAGTTAACCAATATGCATTCCGGAAACGGATGGACATCAACGGATCAATCCTAGCACCAGCAACGGTGGGACCATTTCTGCCCGCGTGCCTCTTACTCCAACAACAACGGTAGTCAGATCAGCAGTAAACCCGAAGGTCTGCCATTTCGGTCTGCTACTAAGAGTCGTCTACAAACGCTCTTTCGCGGAAATCCGGGTCTTATGACCATTTTGGAATCCACCGAGGTCCGGTAATCACGCCGTGTATTAACCTCCTATGTGTGCATGAATGCAATGTGATTAGCCAAACAACGTCTCTGACCTCACTCGACACGTCGCCACGTGTTCTAGCTAAATTAATGTCTCTAAAAGCTTACCCTAAGGTAACAGTCGATTCTGCGACAAAATACAATAATCATAAAATGAGTGCAAACACTCACGATAACTCTTCGGGTCATCAATGCTCTCACGAAGTCTCACGCTTCAGTGGAGTCTCACACATTCACAAAGTCTCACGCTTCGGTGAAGTTTTATGCTTTCACGGGGTCTCACGCCCCAGTGAATTTACACACTTGCACGAAGTCTCACGCTTCAGTGAAGTTCCATGCTATTCACGAGGTCTCACGCCTCAGTGAAGATCCATGCTTTCCACGAGGTCTCACGCCCCAGTGAAGTATCACGCATTCACAAGGTCTCATGCCTAGTGAAGCTTCTCGGCTCATCCCTTGGATGGCTAAACAAACTGCTCCCAGAGCACAAGAGTATCAACATACTCAAAACTTCTTAACATTCTCAACACTTGGGATCCGACGACACTTCTCGCTTTCCAAAACTAAGATTTGCCTCCTAAGCTTCCTTTCGAGTTTATTATCATTATTTGAAGATTTAGAGGTTGTTTAATGTCTTATGAATTTTCTTTATAAAATAATATCCTTTTAGTCTTATCGCAAATCTTATAAGTTCTCAGGATCTCCTAATCCCCAAATGACTCCAGAGAATGTCTCGATCCATGAAACACCATAACAAGGCCCGAATCTCATTCGTCCTATCAAACTTTCTCAAAACTCTCAAAATAAAATCGGCATGACCTGCCCGTTATTCTCACTACTCAGAATCACAGATATCAGCGAAAGACATAATTAAATCATCACAGTCAACAAACATGTCATATATCGATACATCTCAGAATAAACACGTAGCACTTAGCATATAAAGCATGCACCACACATCCTAGATTACCCACATAGCACATAGCATGTAAGTCAATCTCAAAAACAGTCAGTAGATGAATCATCTACATTGTCAGCCGAAGCCTTAGAAAACATTTTTCCAATCAACCACAAACAAGTGCATAAACAGTAAATCAATGTCGAAAGCATCAACCCTAGGCATTAACTAAAGATTCAGTGAGTAGCCCTCACCTGAAGATTCTCCAGGGTGATCTTCTAACTCCTCTTCACAAGCAAAGCCTTGTTCCTCGGGAAACTCTTCAAATGAACCTTTAAAGTAAAACCACAGAATTCTATCAAAATCTATCGGAAACTAAGCTATCAATGCTCACTAAGGTTACCCGAAGTAATACATACTCCGAGGTACGATAATCTAGCAAGAAAGGACAAGTTTTCGAAAAAGGAATTTTCCTCCTCCCCCTTAGGGTGCTCGGCCACTATTGGCAATTGTGGGGTTCGATTTTTCTTCGATCAAACTTGGTTCCTATTCTATCATTAGCCGTAACTAAGGGTATTCTAAACTCGGAAAAATTATCGGATCAAAAACTGTCGCAGGGGTATTTTGGTCAATATTTTTAGCTCAGAATTTCAAAACTGAAATTTCGAAAAACAAATTGGATGGGGACGTCACCAACGACGTTTATGACAACTAATCCTACTAGCACTAAGCTAAGGCGATACTTTTCAGCCCAAAGGACGAAGCTTTACCCCAAAATGGGTATTTTCACCAGAATTGAAACTCGACGGTAGTTTTTCGAGAATCGGCGGAGTATTATTAGCTAAACATACTCAGGAGAACGTAGGGAAGATGTTTAGAATCAAAAATGGAATTATCAGGATAGTTTTGCAAAAACCTCAAAACTATGAGCACAGAAAGACATAGAGAAAAGCTATGGAAAAAGCGATCAGAGGTAAGGATTAGCGATTATACCTCGGTACCTTGAAGTAGCAACTGTTGGATCAACGATCAAGCAAGAAATGAAGAAAATCTCTTCTCCTCCTCCTCTTAGCAAACTCGCGGCCTCTTGGAAGAAAATGGTTGAGTTTTTGTGTTTTTTTCTCATTTCTTGGCTATATATAGAAGTTGGCAAAACGCGGTAAAATGAAAGTTTCGCGAATCTGATTTTTCCGGCTTCATTCTCCGTGAAATCTAAGATAGGTTTTGGCGACATAAATCCAAAACTCAAAAGAGGTTCCCTAGTATTTTAAGTGACTAATGCAAAGTCGGTGTAAAACTATTTTACCCGATAAGTTACTTTTTGCATCGGATGTCGGAATAGAAAACTTCCTTCTGAAGAAAGATTGAAATCATCAAGAGAAATGGGTGTGCGCGTGTAGAATCTTCATTTGAAGCTCTGAATAGAGAAAGTCTTCATTGTCGGTTGATTCCAGGGTTTTTGAACTATCAGGGTTTTAGTTTCGGCAAACTTCCGATGATTGGAATCGGACGTTCGTAGATCCTAGAGTTTCGCCTCGAAACGCTTGTTATATATGGAATAAGAGAAGTTCTAACATTTCTCTGAAGATTTTTGGAATTAGCTTCCATCGTGCCTTTAAGTGAAAACTAGCTATTTACTAGGGTTTCTGCCCTAGGTTTAAGCGTATATCGATCGTGCTATAACTTTTATCGATCATGATGCAATCCTTAAACTTTTCCTGAACTTTCTCCTTCATAAATTTATTTCATTTAGTAAACTCTTGTTCAAGTTTCCATTCACTATACATCAACCCTAGTCGTGAATAAGAAGTTTATTCACTTAGCATAAGCTTAAAAACTTGGGTCATACAAATAGCAACATGATAGGATAAGAGCATGATAGACTCTTCTCATATACTCTTAATGAAAAAGACGAATATTCATAACTTTATGAGTTTTGTTTTTTTCTTTTTTTTCTTAATAATGTTTTAACCAGAAACCGTTAATATTGGATGAAATTGGACGGAGAACCAAAAGTGCAAACGACAGTTAATGTGGAGGATGATTGTAACACCCCGATTTCCAGGTGTCAGTTTAGTAACCAAAACTAAACTTAAATAAAGCGAGAATAAAGACAAAACCCAACAACTAAACTAACCGATATACAATATATGCACATGTACAGCCTCAGCTGCACTCCATGTCACGCGCACTCGCAGTGATTCCAAAGTAGTGTGCCCGTAGGCAAATATATACAGACCTAGAAGTTCGAGTGAGAAAATTGTAAATACAATCCACTAGGAGAAAGTCGGCCTCAAAATGGCCTAAGCAAAACCCCTACAGTCCGACTAACTCACTGTGATCCCTCAATAAGAGAACCACACGAAAAGCCATGCGTCGGGAACCTACCCTGTCCCAAAAGCAAAACGAATCAGAGCTCTACACAAAATATGACGCCTGCCTAAACCTACCCTTCCAGTACCGAGTCCACAGCGAACTGAAGTCGGCAAGTTGAAGCTCAGCTCCATGCGTCGTAGAACTTCTTTCGTCAGATGTCCACGCTCGTCAGTCCGGTCCTCCATGACCCTTCCCCGGTACGTCGCCCGATGACCCACAAGATAGATCACCCAAGCGGTGGGGGCATGTCGATCCACCAACTCAAACCTGATCCCCCCCGAGGGAGAGACCATCGAAAACCAGTCGGCCATCGACGTCTAGCAGCAGGCCGACCGCCCAAACACAAATATGCAACCAAAGCCAAGGCGCTAGGGTCAACTCACGGAAATAAGTAGATATACACTCAACATGTGATATGGGGTATAGATATATATGTTGATATATATATAAACAATCCTAGCATGTTATTGGCTCTAACAATGCTTCAATAAATCAAACAGCACACGATTCCAGTCAGAATGAATGTATGCGTGAAATGCAATTATGATCCGGATTGTGACGCGTTCCCGTTCGCCACAAGTGAAGCATTCCCGTTCTTCACTATGGATGAACCATTCCCGTTATTCATCCTGGATGAACCATTCCCGTTATTCATCCTTGGTGAACCATTCCCGTTATTCACCATATGATGAACCATTCCCGTTATTCATCATTAATGCAAGGTGAACCATTCCCGTTATTCACCATGAGATGCACAGGTGAACCATTCCCGTTATTCACCCGATTGATGCAATATGGTTAGCCAAACATCGAATCGTCCTCACCACATAAGTGTTTAGCTCACAACCCAATCTCAACAAACCCAAGAGTTAGTGTCGGTCAATACAACACAACTCGGAGTTAGTGTCGGTCAATACAACACAACTCCCACAACAAAACCCAAAATCAAAGCCAGAGTCAGTGTCGGTCAATACAACACGACTCGGAGTTAGTGTCGGTCAATACAACACAACTCCCACAACAAAAACCCACAAACAAAGCCCAGAGTCTGTGCCAGTCAATACAGCACGACTCGAACAACACTCCCAAGAGTACTAGAGTACTCGGTGACTTTCAATCATCACCATAGCTCACCTTAGTGGCTTTTCCGATTCCAATAACTCTCCAAACCCATAACAAAGTCGACTTTTCCCCGTCTTTCGCAATCATTTTCTCCTTTAGGTTCCCTATAATTATTCGTTTTGTAAAAACGTTTCGAATAGGATTAGTCAGGTTATGAGTTTATTTCTCAAAGTCTAAGTCTCCCAAAGTCTCTAGTTTTCGAAATTCTAATCATTCTAATTTTCCAAAAACCCTCCAAAAGAAGTTTCCCGGGGAAAGTCTAAGTATTCAAACGAATCCCAACAAATGGCTATGTCTCAAAGCCCACATTTGAACTTGCCTAGGGTTGTTCTGTAAGATCAAGTTTTGATCTAGTAGTACAACTCTATGTTTTGATGATTACAAGTTAACCTTTTGATATGAACAATTGTGGTACTCTAACGTGTTTTTTTGAGTGTGCTATTTACAGGCTCTGACCTCAACTCAATCTCACACAAATCAGAAGCACTGTGTATAAAGAGTGACCCAAGCAACGCTTTCGCATTCACCATGTTCAGTATGAACAGTGGAAAAGCTTCAGAAGTTCTGAAGCTATACAAACTCTGATGTGGACTCAGTCGCTAGAAGCTCTGAAGATCCAGAAGTTCTGATAACCAAGAAACACTGAAGGTTCAGATGTTCTGATGGTGTAGAAGACTCTGAAGATCCAGAAGCTGAATAGTGGAAACTCTGAAGTCCAGAAGCAAGAAACTCTGAAGGCCATGTTCTTCCCTCTGAGTTCAGAATCAGAAGATACAATGGTCAGAGGATCTGTGCTTTCCCTCTGACTCTGATCAACCGGCTTCACAAGTTCCAATCTGAAGTATTCCCCTGATCAGAAGTCTCCTAGGTTAAAAGGTCAAGTCGCTATCCAAGTACAAAAGCAAGTGTACCTTCCTGACGACCTACCTAACGTTCTCAGCCACAGCAGAAGCTGGATTTTCCAGAACTGCCCTCCAACGGTAGCATTTCCCATGCAACGCTCAACCCTAATCCTTGGAGTATATATAGAGGCTGAAGATTGAAAGAAGCGGCTAGAAGAAACTAGCAAGAAGCAATATACACGCGCAAGAAATATTCAAAAGATTCTAAGCTTTCTTTCATCTGAAATTCAGTGTGTTTACTATCAGCTTTTTAGAAGCACTTTCTTTGTAAACAAGAACTTCATATACAGTTGTATAGTTTGCCTTTAGGAGATCAAGGTTGATCGGATCCTAGAGAAGACTAAGAGAGTGAATCTTAGTGGTAGTTCCTTTAGGAGATCAAGGCTGATCGGATCCTAGAGAAGACTAAGAGAGTGAATCTTAGTGTGAGCTAAGTCAGTGTATTGTTAGTCACTTGTAGGTTTCAAGTGCAGTTGTAACTCTTACCTGATTAGTGGATTGCCTTCATTCTAAGAAGGAAGAAATCACCTTAACGGGTGGACTGGAGTAGCTTGAGTGATTTATCAAGTGAACCAGGATAAAATCCTTGTGTGCTTTTCTATCTCTTATCTTTAGCACTTAAGTTCTCGAAAGATTTGCCAAAATCTTTAAGGTGGAAGTTTTGTACTGAAAACGTTATTCAAACCCCCCCTTTCTACCGTTTTTCATACCTTCAATTGGTATCAGAGCGCAAGTTCTGATTACCACACCTAACAGTGTTCAGTGATCCGGGCCGGTGTGAAAAACAATGGCTGCCTCCACCAGTGAAACTCAAAGAGATGGTTACAACGCAAAGCCTCCTATGTTCGATGGTCAAAGGTTCGAATATTGGAAAGATAGACTGGAAAGTTTCTTTCTGGGTGTCGATGCAGATCTCTGGGATATTATTGTGGATGGCTATGAGCATCCAGTTGATGCAGATGGCAAGAAGATCCCAAGGTCAGAGATGACTGCAGAACAAAAGAAGCTGTACTCACAACATCACAAAGCAAGAGCAATTCTTCTAAGTGCTATTTCCTATGAGGAGTACCAGAAGATTACAGATCGTGAGTTTGCTAAAGGCATTTTTGATTCTCTGAAGATGTCTCATGAAGGAAACAAGAAAGTCAAAGAATCAAAGGCATTGTCTTTGATCCAAAAGTATGAATCCTTCATCATGGAGCCAAATGAGTCCATTGAAGAAATGTTCTCCAGATTTCAATTGCTTGTAGCTGGCATACGACCTCTCAACAAGAGCTACACAACAAAAGATCATGTCATAAGGGTCATCAGGTGTCTTCCTGAAAGCTGGATGCCTTTGGTGACTTCAATAGAGCTCACGAGAGACGTTGAGAATATGAGTTTAGAAGAACTCATCAGCATTTTGAAATGCCATGAGCTGAAGCGCTCAGAGATGCAAGATCTGAGGAAAAAGTCCATAGCCTTGAAATCCAAATCTGAAAAGGCTAAGGTTGAGAAGTCAAAGGCTCTTCAAGCTGAAGAAGAAGAATCTGAAGAAGCATCAGAAGATTCTGATGAAGATGAGCTGACTCTGATCTCCAAGAGACTCAACCGCATCTGGAAGCACAGGCAGAGCAAGTTCAAAGGCTCTGGAAAGGCAAAAGGCAAGTATGAGTCCACAGGCCAGAAGAAGTCTTCAATCAAGGAAGTCACATGCTTTGAGTGCAAAGAATCTGGGCACTACAAAAGTGATTGTCCAAAGTTGAAGAAAGACAAGAAGCCAAAGAAGCACTTCAAGACCAAGAAGAGTCTGATGGTGACATTCGATGAATCAGAGTCAGAGGATGTTGACTCTGATGGTGAAGTTCAAGGACTCATGGCTATTGTCAAAGACAAAGGAGCAGAGTCAAAGGAAGCTGTTGACTCTGACTCAGAATCAGAAGGAGATCCAGACTCTGACGATGAAAATGAGGTATTCGCTTCTTTCTCAACCTCTGAACTGAAACATGCTTTGTCTGATATCATGGATAAGTATAACTCTTTGTTGTCTAAGCATAAGAAGCTGAAAAAGAACTTATCTGCTGTTTCTAAAACTCCTTCTGAACATGAGAAAATCATATCTGATTTGAAAAATGATAACCATGCTTTAGTTAATTCTAACTCTGTGCTTAAGAATCAAATTGCTAAGTTAGAAGAAGTTATTGCATGCGATGCCTCTGATAGTAAGCATGAATCTAAGTATGAAAAATCTTTTCAAAGATTCCTGGCTAAAAGCGTAGATAGAAGCTTAATGGCTTCAATGATCTATGGCGTAAGCAGAAATGGAATGCATGGCATTGGCTATTCTAAACCAATTAGAAATGAGCCTTCTGTGTCTAAAGCTAAATCCTTGTATGAATGCTTTGTTCCCTCTGGTACCATATTGCCTGATCCTGTACCTGCTAAAGTTGCTAAACATCCTCTTAAAAAGGGATCTTTCTCTATGACTAAATATCATGCAAGTATTCCTTTAAAATATTATGTTGAGACACCCAAGGTGATCAGAACCTCTGGGGTAACTAACAAAAGAGGACCCAGAAAGTGGGTACCTAAGGACAAGATCATCTATGTTGCAGATATCCTTGATAGCTCCACTGAAACACCAATCATGGTATCTGGACAGTGGATGCTCGCGTCACATGACGGGAGAAAAGCGTATGTTCCGAGAGCTGAAACTTAAGCCTGGAGGCGAAGTTGGCTTCGGAGGAAATGAAAAGGGTAAAATTGTTGGTACTGGTACTATTTGTGTAGATAGTAGTCCATGCATTGATAATGTTTTATTGGTAGACGGCTTAACACATAACTTATTGTCTATAAGTCAATTAGCTGACAAGGGTTATGATGTTATATTCAATCAAAAGTCATGCCGGGCTGTAAGTCAGATCGATGGCTCTGTTCTGTTTAACAGCAAGAGGAAGAACAACATTTATAAGATCAGATTATCTGAGTTGGAGGCTCAGAATGTGAAGTGCCTTCTGTCTGTTAATGAAGAGCAGTGGGTATGGCATAGACGGTTAGGGCATGCCAGTATGAGAAAGATTTCTCAGCTGAGCAAGCTAAACCTTGTCAGGGGCTTACCCAATCTGAAGTTCGCTTCAGACGCTCTTTGTGAAGCATGTCAGAAAGGCAAATTCACAAAAGTCCCTTTCAAGGCAAAGAATGTTGTCTCAACCTCAAGGCCGTTGGAACTTCTGCATATCGACCTTTTTGGACCAGTGAAAACTGAGTCTATAGGTGGCAAGAGATATGGGATGGTTATCGTTGATGACTATAGCCGCTGGACATGGGTAAAGTTTCTAACCCGCAAGGATGAGTCTCATGTTGTGTTCTCTACCTTCATTGCTCAAGTGCAAAACGAGAAGGCTTGTAGGATTGCTCAATTGCACATGATTTCTCTTGTCCCAGAACTCCTCAACAAAATGGTGTTGTTGAGAGGAAGAACAGAACTCTTCAGGAGATGGCTAGAACCATGCTCCAAGAAACTGGCATGGCTAAGCACTTTTGGGCAGAGGCAGTAAATACAGCATGTTACATTCAGAACAGAATCTCTGTGAGACCAATTCTGAATAAGACTCCTTATGAATTGTGGAAGAACATAAAACCCAACATTTCTTATTTTCATCCTTTTGGCTGTGTTTGTTATGTTCTCAATACTAAGGATAGATTGCATAAATTTGATGCTAAGTCTTCTAAGTGTCTATTACTTGGTTATTCTGATAGATCTAAAGGTTTTAGATTTTATAATACTGATGCTAAGACTATTGAAGAATCTATTCATGTTAGATTTGATGATAAGCTTGACTCTGACCAGTCAAAGCTAGTTGAAAAGTTTGCAGATTTAAGCATTAATGTTTCTGACAAAGGCAAAGCTCCAGAGGAAGTTGAGCCAGAGGAAGATGAACCAGAGGAAGAAGCTGGTCCCTCTAACTCACAAACTCTGAAGAAGAGCAGAATCACTGCAGCTCACCCTAAGGAATTGATTCTGGGCAACAAAGATGAACCAGTCAGAACCAGATCTGCCTTCAGACCCTCTGAAGAGACCTTGCTGAGTCTGAAAGGATTGGTGTCCTTAATTGAACCCAAGTCCATAGATGAAGCTCTTCAGGACAAGGATTGGATTCTGGCCATGGAAGAAGAACTGAATCAATTTTCCAAGAACGATGTTTGGAGCTTAGTGAAGAAGCCTGAGAATATTCATGTTATTGGAACGAAATGGGTATTCAGAAACAAGCTAAATGAGAAAGGAGAAGTAGTCAGAAACAAGGCAAGGCTAGTTGCTCAAGGCTACAGCCAGCAGGAAGGAATAGACTACACTGAAACATTTGCTCCGGTAGCAAGACTGGAGGCAATCAGACTGTTGATCTCTTTCTCAGTAAATCACAACATAGTTCTACATCAGATGGACGTAAAGAGTGCCTTCCTAAATGGTTATATCTCAGAGGAAGTCTATGTTCATCAACCCCCAGGTTTTGAAGATGAAAAGAAACCAGACCATGTGTTCAAATTGAAGAAATCACTCTACGGTCTGAAGCAAGCTCCCAGAGCATGGTATGAGAGACTTAGCTCATTCCTTCTGGAGAATGAGTTTGTAAGGGGTAAAGTAGATACAACTATTTTTTGCAAGACTTATAAAGATGATATCTTAATTGTGCAAATTTATGTTGATGATATTATATTTGGTTCTGCTAATCAATCTCTATGCAAAGAATTTTCTGAGATGATGCAGGCTGAATTTGAGATGAGTATGATGGGAGAATTAAAGTACTTTCTGGGAATACAAGTTGATCAAACACCAGAAGGAACATATATCCATCAGAGCAAGTACACTAAAGAACTTCTGAAGAAGTTCAATATGCTGGAATCTACAGTGGCCAAGACTCCAATGCATCCTACATGCATTTTGGAGAAAGAAGATAAAAGTGGTAAAGTATGTCAGAAGCTCTATCGTGGAATGATAGGTTCACTTCTATACTTAACTGCATCTAGGCCAGACATATTATTTAGTGTTCACTTATGTGCTCGTTTCCAATCAGATCCAAGGGAAACCCACTTAACTGCTGTTAAGAGGATCCTAAGGTATCTGAAAGGCACCACTAACCTTGGCTTGATGTATAAGAAAACATCAGAGTATAAGCTTTCAGGTTATTGTGATGCTGATTATGCTGGAGATAGAACAGAGAGAAAAAGTACTTCTGGAAATTGTCAATTTCTGGGAAGCAATCTAGTCTCATGGGCAAGCAAGAGGCAATCAACCATTGCACTATCAACTGCAGAGGCAGAATATATCTCAGCAGCAATATGCAGCACTCAGATGCTCTAGATGAAACATCAGCTGGAGGATTATCAGATCCTTGAGAGCAATATCCCAATTTATTGTGATAACACTGCTGCAATCTCGTTGAGCAAGAATCCTATCTTGCATTCAAGGGCAAAGCACATTGAGGTAAAGTATCACTTCATTAGAGATTATGTGCAGAAGGGCGTACTTCTTCTGAAGTTTGTTGATACTGACCATCAATGGGCAGATATCTTTACAAAGCCCTTAGCAGAGGATAGATTTAATTTTATTCTGAAAAATCTAAACATGGACTTTTGTCCAGAGTGAAGATGGATCAGAACCTCTGACTATGATACTTCTTGATCAGAAGATGTCTAGTCCAGAAGGTAACTCAATCAGAGTGTGTGTGCCCACTGGTACTGACTCTGAAGCTGAGACAACAACACGTGTGTCAGAATTTCTGATGCATAGTTCCTTGTGCCCGTGTGACAGTCTGTTATGAGTGCGTGTAGATATGCTTATCTCCTGTGTGTGATTGTGTATTTTACTGTTACTATCTATCTTTAATTTTCAACCGTTGATCTTAAAGTGCTTTTTGAATCAACAACGGTTATTTGATAAAACCCACTATACACACACGTTCTCTCTCACTTCCGGTTTTCACTCTCGCACTCTCTGCTTTTCAAAACCGCTCTTTCTTGATTTCTCTCTCGATCTCTCTTCATCTTTCAAACTTCATCTTCTACCTCAAACCTTCAACCTCTTCAAGATGGTGAGACAAACCAGAAGATCTACTGCAGATGCACCTCAGTTCCCCCACATGGAAGTTGGTTTGGCAACGGGTCAAAGGGGCTCTGAGAACCCGGCACAAGAACAAGTTCAAGCTCAAGAGCAGTTTGTTCCTATTGCAGAACGGGGCTGTGCCGTTCACTGCGTATTTGCTCCTGAGGAACTCCAAGTCCTGGCAGAATGGAGATTCAACCTCGATAACTTGGCTGCAAATGGGTTTGATCTTCGTCCTGAAGTCCAAGCTCAAGGTTGGGGAAATTATTTCAATCGACTTCGAGGACCAGTGTATGAGAAATTGGTAAAGGAATTCTGGAAGCACGCAGACTGCGATGACAGTCAGGTGGTCTCTCACATTCTTGGCAGGAAGATCATTATCACTGAGAAGTCATTCGTGAATCTGCTAGGAGCAGAAACTGCTTATGGGTATCGGTTCCAACTGACGGAATCGAAGCTGAAACCCAGCACCAAGGACATCGTCAACAAGGCCCTGTACACCACTTTCAAACCGGGCAAGACGAGTTACAAAGTGATGGATCTTCACCCCAAACTCAGAATCTGGCACAAGATCCTGCTCAACTGCATCAATCAGAGACCGAAGGGCAGTTCCCCAGACTACATCAACTTCAACCAGAAGGCGATGCTGTTCTTCATTCAAGACAAGGAGAAGATCTGCCTTCCTTACTTCCTGTTCTCTTACTTAAAGGAATGCATCCGGAAGTCTCGCACCACCGCCTCCATCAAGTCTGCAATCAAATACATCCCTTTTGGGAGGCTGCTCTCAGACTTTCTCATTGAAAGCAACTTGGTGCAAGATTTGATCGATACTGGTTGCACAGAGGATTTGAGCACAATTGTCAGTGATGTCTTCACTGCAAACTCCTTGAAGAAGATGGGCTTAATCCAGAAGAAGATTGCTCCTGCTCATGAAGACACATCTTCAAAGATCAGAGGAAGAAGAATGCCTCTGAATGACTACCCTCTGTGGACTCAAGCAGACCATCCTGAAGCCATCAGATGCTATGTTGAAGACCTCAGGGCTCAAGGATTCGAGATTGACCTTGATGATTTCATCAGCAGACTTCCACCAGCTCCAGAGTTTTCTTCTCCTCCCAAGAAGAAAACCAAGAGGAAGATGATTCTGGAAGAATCCTCTGAAGACTCTGATGTCCCTCTGGTCAAGAAGACGAAGAGCAAGCCTGATGATGATGATGGTGATGATAGTGAGGATGGTCCTCCAAAGAAGAAGCAGAAGAAAGTCAGAATCGTGGTGAAGCCTACTCGGGTGGAACCAGCTGCTGCAGTGGTCAGAAGGACTGAACCTCCTGCCAGAGTGACTCGATCATCAGCACATACAAGTAAGCCTGCACTTGCCTCTGATGATGATTTGAATTTATTTGATGCACTTCCTATTTCTGCCTTGCTCCAACACTCCTCAAATCCCCTCACTCCTATTCCTGAATCCCAGCCAGCCGAACAAACCACCTCTCCACCACATTCCCCAAGATCTTCCTTCTTTCAACCTTCTCCTACTGAAGCACCACTCTGGAATTTGCTTCAGAACCCAACCTCTAGGTCAGAAGAACCAACCTCTCTCCTTACCATTCCATATGACCCATTATCTTCTGAACCAATCGTCCAAGACCAACCTGAACCCAACCAAACAGAACCACAACCCAGAACGTCTGATCACTCTGCTCCCAGAGCATCAGCACGTCCTGCTGTCAGAACCACGGATACAGACTCTTCATCCGCCTTTACACCTGTATCCTTCCCAATCAATGTTATTGACTCTCCTCCCTCCAATACCTCTGAATCAATTCGAAAATTCATGGAGGTTAGAAAAGAAAAGGTATCTGCCTTGGAAGAGTATTACCTTACCTGTCCAAGCCCTAGGAGATATCCTGGCCCTAGACCTGAACGTCTAGTTGACCCAGATGAACCTATCTTGGCCAATCCTATCCAAGAGGCAGACCCCTTAGTTCAACAAGCTCACCCTGTCCCTGAGCAACAAGAGCCCATTCAACCAGACCCTGAACCTGAACAATCAGTGTCTAACCAATCCTCGGTTAGATCACCTCACCCTCTGGTTGAAACTTCAGACCCTCACCTTGGAACCTCTGAACCCAATGCTCCCATGATTAACATTGGTTCTCCACAAGGTGCCTCTGAAGCTCATAGCAGCAATCACCCAGCCTCTCCTGCACCCAACCTCTCCATAATTCCCTATACTCACCTTCAACCCACATCTCTCTCTGAGTGCATCAATATCTTCTATCATGAAGCCTCTTTGAGGCTCCGTAATGTGCACGGTCAGACTGATCTCAGTGAGAATGCTGAAAATGTGGCTGATGAGTGGAACAATCTGAGCACTTGGCTAGTGGCTCAAGTTCCCATTATGATGCAGCTCCTGCATGCAGAGGGCAGTCAGAGCATTGAGGCTGCAAAGCAAAGGCTTGCTAGGAGGGTGGCTCTTCACGAACTAGAACAGAGAAATAAGCTTCTTGAAGCAATTGAATAAGCCAAGAGAAAGAAAGAACAAGCAGAAGAAGCTGCACGTCAAGCAGCAGCTCAGGCTGAACAAGCCAGACTTGAGGCAGAGCGTCTTGAAGCTGAGGCTGAGGCAGAGCGACTTGCACCAGTTGTGTTTACTCCTGCTGCTTCTGCTTCCATTCCAGAACCTCAAGCTGCTCAGACTGTTCCTTCCAGTTCTACTCAGACAAGCTCATCCAGACTCGACATCATGGAACAACGTCTTGACACTCATGAGTCCATGCTGATTGTAACACCCCGATTTCGGTGGCGTCACTTTAGTAACCAAAAGTAAACTTAATGCGGAAAAACGTGAATATTTTTTTTTTCGATAATAACTAAGACAAGACTGAAATAGATAAAACCCAAATGCGAAACGCAATAAAACTAATATACAAAATATATAACAGTCCCCGCTGTAAGTAGCAATCTCGTCACGAGTGAACCTCCAGTGACGGGTAATAGAAGAGTAGCGCCCGTAGGCAAAAGTACAAACCAAAAGAAAAGGTTAAGTGTCCGCAACACTATCCCTCAAAACTGAGATTAAGCTGGCCCATCGGCCTGAAACAAGACCTCCTAAGTCCAACCAACTCTCTGTGATTCTCGTAAAGAACCACACGAAAGCTATAGGTGGGAAACTACCCTGTCCCAAAAGAAACAAATGATGTTCAGAGCTAAGACTCTACTCCTACACTAATCCCATCTCGAGGAGCTCACACCAGCACTAAGACCTACATGCTAGCGTGGTCGTCGCCCAAATCTGAATTCAGAACGACCTAGTCTAAGTACACCATCCGTCCTCCTCTCACTACCGCGATAAGCTCCAGTTTCTGCATCTCAACCCTAGTTCCTCCCGAAGGATGAACCATCATGGATCAGCCCGCCAAAGACATCTGACAAAGGGCGTTTGTTCGCCAAAGCACACACAGAAGACGCGAGGGTCAACTCCAAAGAATTATGTAAATAATAGCACCAATAAATATAAATGAGATAATAGCCACTTAGGCTTATAACTAGGGATAACATCCTAGGGTTGCATACTTCCACAAAGAATATAACGACTGTAAATCACAGTTAACATGCATCAAGTAGAACTACAAGTATCAAACACACTCATCATGTAGTCAGATCAGCATAAAACCCGAATAACGTCACTCTGCTTGGCGACGGAACAAACCGACAACGTCACTCTGCTTGGCGACGGAACAAAACCACAACGTCACTCTGCTTGGCGACGGGACAAAACCACAACGTCACTCTGCTTGGCGACGGGACAAAACCACAACGTCACTCTGCTTGGCGACGGGACAAACCAAAGGTATTGCCACTTATAGGCTGGGCACCTCGAGACGGTCGTAACACTAGCCTCGTGTTTAACCATTTCTGCTCGGGCGTCACTTATCACCTTTGGCTATAGTCAAGACGGTACAAACTCTACATGGTCTGACCATTTCTGCTTGCTATGCCGAACATCAACAGGCACGATACAACTCTACATGGATGATCGTTACCTCCTGTTGTGCCAGGTATAGTCAGGATCGATCCAACTCTGCATGGCTGATCGTTACTTCCTGCTATACCGAAGTACTCTGCTTGGCACTTCATAACAACACATAGCTGCTCCAACAGCACAAGAGTATCAAATACTCGGGAACTATCAATTCCCCGGACTTATCCCCAGGATAGCCCAACAACATAGCTGCTCCCACAGCACAACAACAAACGCTGCTCCAACAGCCCGACATCAAACGCTGCTCCAACAGCACAACAAAGACATACTCAACACTTGGATCTGACGACACTTCTCGTTTTCCAAAACTATGATTTTCATCCAAAGCCTCCTTTCGAGATTATTACCCTTCTTTAAAGATTTAGAGGTTGTTTAATGTCTTATGAATTTTCTTTTCAAAATAATATCCTTTTTAGTCTTATCGCAATTCCTATAAGTTCTCGGGATCTTCGAATCCCCAAATGACTCCAGAGAATGTCTCGATCCATAAACCCTATACAAGGCCCGAACCTCGTTCGTCCTATCAAACTTTCTCAAAACTCTCAAAATAAAATCGGCATGACCTGCCCGCTATTCTCACCGTTCAGAATCTCAGATTTCCAGTGTAAAGCATATTTAAATCATCACAAACAACAACATGTCATATATCAAGAAATCTCAACATTAACACTTAGCACTTAGCATATAAAGCATGCACCACACATCCTAGATTACCCACATAGCACATAGCATGTAAGTCAATCTTCAAAAACATTCAGTAGATGAATCATCTACATTGTCAGCCGAAGCCTCAGAAAACATTTTCAATCACACACAATCTCAGTGCATAAACAGTAAACAATGTCGAAATATCGACCCTAAGCATTAACTAGAGATTCAGTGAGAAGCCCTCACCTGTAGGTTCTCCAGAATAATCAACTAGTGCTTCCTCGCACTCAAAGTGTTGTTCCTCAGGAAATTCCTCAAAAGTTCCTTTAAAACAAAATCACAGAAATACTATCAGAATCTATCGGAAACTAAGCTATCGATACTTACTAAGGTTACTCGAAGTAATCTATACTCTAAGGTATGATAATCTAGCGCGAAAGACAAGTTTTCGGAAAAAGGAAATTTCTTCCTCCCCCTTAATAGGGCTCGGCCACTTTGGCTAATTATGGGGCTCGATTTTTCTTCGATCAAACTTGGTTCCTATGCTTTCATAAGCCGTAACTAAGGGTATTCTGAACTCGGAAAAATTATCGGATCGAAAACTGTCGCAGGGGTATTTTGGTCATGATTTTTAACTTAGGATTTTCAAAACTGAAATCCCAAAAATAAAATTTTGCAGGGACGTCACCAACGACGTTTATGACAACTAATCCTACTAGCACTAAGCTAAGGCGATAGTTTTCAGCCTAAAGGTTGAAGCTTTACTCCAAAAACTCCAAAATGGGTATTTTAGGCTAAAATCGATTCCGGCGGAATTCCGGCGGCATAACGGAAAATCTAATCCGGCAGAAGTGATCTTGGGCACATATAGAAGAGGTTTAGAATCAGAAATGAAAGATTCAGGATAGTTTTGCAAAAACCCATAAACTATCCACTCAGAAAACTCTACAGAAAAGCTATGGAAAAAGCGATCGGAGGTAAGGATTAGCGACTATACCTCGAAACCTTGAAGTAGCAACTAACGGATCAACGATCAAGCAAACGATGAAGAAAAACTCTTCTTCCTTCTTCCTTGTTCTTGGCCGCGGTTTAGAGGAGAGAAAATGGAGGAAAATTGTGTTTTTTCTTCCTTTATTTGCTATATATAGAAGGTGGAAATTCGCGGGAAAATGAAAGTTTCGCGAATCCGATTTTTCCGGCGTCATTCACCATGAATTCTAAGATAGGTTTTGGCAAAGGAATTCCCAAGCTAAGAAGATGTCTCCTTGTATTTTTGGCAACTAACGCAAAGTCGGTGCAAAGTCGGTGTAAAACTATTTTACCCGATAAGTTGCTTTTTGCATCGAATGTCGGAATGGAAAACTTCCTTCTGAAGAAAGATTGAAATCATCAAGAGAAATGGGTGTACGCGTGTAGAATATCCATTTGAAGCTCTGAATAGATAAAGTCTTCATTGTCGAGAAATTCTAGGGTTTTGAAATACCAGGGATTCGGTTTCGGCAAACTTCCGATGATTGGAATCGGACGTTCGTAGATCCTAGAGTTTCGCCTCGAAACGATTGTGAAATATGGAAAAAGAGAAGTTCTAACATTTCTCTGAAGATTTTTGGAATTAACTTCCGTCGTGCCTAAAAGTGAAAATCAGCTATATACTAGGGTTTCTGACCTAGGTTTAAGCGTATAACGATCGTGCTATAACTTAAATCGACTTCGATACAATCCTTAGACTTTTCCTGAACTTTCTCCTTCATACATTTATTTCATTTACTAAACTCTTGTTCAGGTTTCCCTTCGCCATGCATCAAACCTACTGGTGAATAAGAATTTATTCACTTGGTATAAACTGAAAAACTTGGGCCTTACATTACTACCCTCCAAAAAGAAAGTTTCGTCCTCGAAACTTAAGGGTTAGTAAAAAAAAATTCTGAATATTGTCCCTTGGTCTTTTCCTCTAACTCCCATATAGCACCTTCTGTGTCTTTGTTCCAAATAACTTGCACTAAAGCACTCTGC
Organism: Lotus japonicus; assembly: GCF_012489685.1. Taxonomy (NCBI): domain Eukaryota; kingdom Viridiplantae; phylum Streptophyta; class Magnoliopsida; order Fabales; family Fabaceae; genus Lotus; species Lotus japonicus. The sequence continues at coordinate 27,882,885 of NC_080046.1, forward strand.
TTTCCTCTCGATTGTTTCACTCTTCTAGTCCCAATGCTGACCGACGGCGTCTCAAAAAAAACATATCGTCCTCTAACTCTCTGTTGTCCAGTTCGACCACTGGAATCGGTTCTCCGTTGGAAATAATATTTGTTGGCATTCGTGCAATCGCACAACCTTAACCACTTGCTCCTCTGCCCTTGTTCGTCCAAAATACTGATTAGGAACTCGGTACATCTCTATGTTCCGGATTTAATGCTCAACTTGAGTCTTACTACCTTGTGCATGACAAGACTCATTCTCCTTAATCATAAATTCATCAACCCCTCATAAGCTAATCATCCTCTTGATATCCAACAATCCATTATTGTCGTCTTTGTCCTCAAAACCTTCCTCACTCCAACCAGTTTACACTTGCTGAAATCCCTAACGCTTCGCATCAATCGAGATTTATCCTCTAGAATATCAAATCATAACTATACCTCAAGGGACTTAACTAGTCATTTCGTCATCCGATCCTCCAACCTTCTGAGGTTTAACTACTATCGTAACTGTTATCACCACTACATCCCTTACTCACACACGATTTCCAACTCCCCAAGTCAATCTTAATCATAGGATTCTTCTTCAACTTATCAAAATTCACTTGCTAACTCTAGCATACATCACCGAAATCCATAACAAAGTTCCATTCACCATTAGACTCTGAGTAGCTTGTCCAACTCTGATAACTTCAAGTATTCATCTTAATACTAACACTTTCCTTCTTGCAACTTGATTACCATCTTGTCGATAAACTTCTTCATCTCTCTATCAAATTCTAACCAACTTCGAGTCCTAGAAACTTAAGACAACAGTTCATAGACTTAAAACCTGAACCTTCCCCAAGTTTGGACCTCTAATGTCCGTTTATTCTTCAATGCTTCCTAAAAGAATATCCATTTCTTCAAACTATATCTCCTTCGCAAGAGAACTTATACTTAATGCGAACTTTTTCCTCCCAGCTCGACTAATCCTCGATCAACTCAAGTCAATCTTACCAATCCTTCTATCAAAGTCCATAGCCAGATCTGATTCCGAATATCACCCCCTCAATATTAAGTTGATCAAGCCTAACACATCGAAGGTGAAATTTAGAAAAACCCACTGGAACAGTCAATGAGTTCCTATCATCCAATAGTCACAAATATCTTGATATTAAATCCTCAATAATGTCGCTACGGAACTACACACTCTCGACATCATACGTATACTATCCATACGAAATCTCTCTGTGATTCATTCTTTAGCTTCAAGCTTCTGGTCAAACGCATCGGTACAAGACTACTTTCTAGGCTTAACGTGTTATCTTAAACCTCGTGTAACTTCTATAGTTTAAACACGAGCAACGGTCAAATAAAGTATTATTAGGCGTAATAACTATAAAGTCAAAGCTCGACAGTAAGGGCAAGTTAGGTGTGTTGCACGTTCTACGAGAGTAATGAAGCGTATTATACTAGAATGAGAAAGAATAGTTAGAAGGTTACCATCGTTCTTGCGCTCTCCTCTGGTTAACTCCTCAGCTCCTTCACCATCCATGATATAAACTCTTCCTCTAGCAGCAGGGCGCTTTCCCCTTATGGTGTTGACAAATGGCTCAACCTTGGGTGTCTTGCAGTTGTTGGCCAGATGTCCTGGTAGATCACACTTGAAACACCTCGGCTTCCCCTTCGGGCATTTCGTGGAGTAGTGCCCAACCTCCCCGCATTTAAAACATGTCATCTCACGGCTCCCAGCTTGGCTTCCTGCTCCTCCCGCAGCAGCAATCGTAGGCCTGAACGGTCCTGGGGTAAACCCTTCCCCCGTAGGACGCTGATAAGGCTTCTTCATCTGTAACTTTCCTTTTCCCTTGTTGTCTTGGGAGCTCGACCTCATCGGTCCCCCAATTCCTGCTCTATTCATCCTTCTATTTTTCATCAGCTCCACCTCCGTGGCTTTCTCAACCAACGACTGGAATCGCATGATTCCCAGCGGCCTCACTGAGTCCTCAATATCCGCCCTCAGTCCATTGACAAAACGCTTGCACATATAGCGCTCGTTCACGTGATCATGAAAGAATTGGAAATGCTTCGCCAAAGATTCCAGCTTCGAAGCAAATTCCGGTACTGACATACCTCCCTGACGGAGTGTCAGAAATTGTGACTCCCGCTCATCCCGAGCACTTGTTGGAAAGTACTTTTCCAAGAATGCGATCCGGAATGAGTTCCAGCTAATCTCCTCGTGATTGTCTTCCATAATTCCTCTGGTGCCCTTCCACCAGTACTCGGCATCCCCGAGTAGCAGATAAGTCGCCATGCCCACTTTGGCACCCTCAGCAGTTTGTAGTACGCCGAATATCTTCTCGATTTCCTGAATCCAGAGATCCGCTTTGTCTGGGTCAGTACCACCAGAGAACTTGGGTGGATCCTGCCTTCAAAAATCATTCAGTCCCCTGTTCTGGTCTAGGGCTAACTCCCTCTCACGCTTATGTCGTTCACGTTCAGCCTTGTCAGCACGCCACTGAGCGTTCTCCACTGTTTGATTTGTCATTGCCTGGGCCACAGCAGTCATTGCCCCAGCGAGTTGATTCATGTTCACCATGTTCTCTGTTTAGGTAGACAAACAGTTAGTACTCATCATAAGATAGCATTTCCATAACTATACAATATGATTAAGCAATAACTTCAATCAATTTTTTTTAAGCGAAAAAATCGCTTGCAGACAATCAATTTTTCACTCTTTGCAGAGTCACACAACCTAGCACAGAAGACCTATTCCCCAACAACTCCCGAAAGACTCGACCGTGCTCTGATACCACAATGTAACACCCCGATTTCGGTGGCGTCACTTTAGTAACCAAAAGTAAACTTAATGCGGAAAAACGTGAATATTTTTTTTTTCGATAATAACTAAGACAAGACTGAAATAGATAAAACCCAAATGCGAAACGCAATAAAACTAATATACAAAGTATATAACAGTCCCCGCTGTAAGTAGCAACCTCGTCACGAGTGAACCTCCAGTGACGGGTAATAGAAGAGTAGCGCCCGTAGGCAAAAGTACAAACCAAAAGAAAAGGTTAAGTGTCCGCAACACTATCCCTCAAAACTGAGATTAAGCTGGCCCATCGGCCTGAAACAAGACCTCCTAAGTCCAACCAACTCTCTGTGATTCTCGTAAAGAACCACACGAAAGCTATAGGTGGGAAACTACCCTGTCCCAAAAGAAACAAATGATGTTCAGAGCTAAGACTCTACTCCTACACTAATCCCATCTCGAGGAGCTCACACCAGCACTAAGACCTACATGCTAGCGTGGTCGTCGCCCAAATCTGAATTCAGAACGACCTAGTCTAAGTACACCATCCGTCCTCCTCTCACTACCGCGATAAGCTCCAGTTTCTGCATCTCAACCCTAGTTCCTCCCGAAGGATGAACCATCATGGATCAGCCCGCCAAAGACATCTGACAAAGGGCGTTTGTTCGCCAAAGCACACACAGAAGACGCGAGGGTCAACTCCAAAGAATTATGTAAATAATAGCACCAATAAATATAAATGAGATAATAGCCACTTAGGCTTATAACTAGGGATAACATCCTAGGGTTGCATACTTCCACAAAGAATATAACGACTGTAAATCACAGTTAACATGCATCAAGTAGAACTACAAGTATCAAACACACTCATCATGTAGTCAGATCAGCATAAAACCCGAATAACGTCACTCTGCTTGGCGACGGAACAAACCGACAACGTCACTCTGCTTGGCGACGGAACAAAACCACAACGTCACTCTGCTTGGCGACGGGACAAAACCACAACGTCACTCTGCTTGGCGACGGGACAAACCAAAGGTATTGCCACTTATAGGCTGGGCACCTCGAGACGGTCGTAACACTAGCCTCGTGTTTAACCATTTCTGCTCGGGCGTCACTTATCACCTTTGGCTATAGTCAAGACGGTACAAACTCTACATGGTCTGACCATTTCTGCTTGCTATGCCGAACATCAACAGGCACGATACAACTCTACATGGATGATCGTTACCTCCTGTTGTGCCAGGTATAGTCAAGACCGATCCAACTCTGCATGGCTGATCGTTACTTCCTGCTATACCGAAGTACTCTGCTTGGCACTTCATAACAACACATAGCTGCTCCAACAGCACAAGAGTATCAAATACTCGGGAACTATCAATTCCCCGGACTTATCCCCAGGATAGCCCAACAACATAGCTGCTCCCACAGCACAACAACAAACGCTGCTCCAACAGCCCGACATCAAACGCTGCTCCAACAGCACAACAAAGACATACTCAACACTTGGATCTGACGACACTTCTCGTTTTCCAAAACTATGATTTTCATCCAAAGCCTCCTTTCGAGATTATTACCCTTACTTAAAGATTTAGAGGTTGTTTAATGTCTTATGAATTTTCTTTTCAAAATAATATCCTTTTTAGTCTTATCGCAATTCCTATAAGTTCTCGGGATCTTCGAATCCCCAAATGACTCCAGAGAATGTCTCGATCCATAAACCCTATACAAGGCCCGAACCTCGTTCGTCCTATCAAACTTTCTCAAAACTCTCAAAATAAAATCGGCATGACCTGCCCGCTATTCTCACCGTTCAGAATCTCAGATTTCCAGTGTAAAGCATATTTAAATCATCACAAACAACAACATGTCATATATCAAGAAATCTCAACATTAACACTTAGCACTTAGCATATAAAGCATGCACCACACATCCTAGATTACCCACATAGCACATAGCATGTAAGTCAATCTTCAAAAACATTCAGTAGATGAATCATCTACATTGTCAGCCGAAGCCTCAGAAAACATTTTCAATCACACACAATCTCAGTGCATAAACAGTAAACAATGTCGAAATATCGACCCTAAGCATTAACTAGAGATTCAGTGAGAAGCCCTCACCTGTAGGTTCTCCAGAATAATCAACTAGTGCTTCCTCGCACTCAAAGTGTTGTTCCTCAGGAAATTCCTCAAAAGTTCCTTTAAAACAAAATCACAGAAATACTATCAGAATCTATCGGAAACTAAGCTATCGATACTTACTAAGGTTACTCGAAGTAATCTATACTCTAAGGTACGATAATCTAGCGCGAAAGACAAGTTTTCGGAAAAAGGAAATTTCTTCCTCCCCCTTAATAGGGCTCGGCCACTTTGGCTAATTATGGGGCTCGATTTTTCTTCGATCAAACTTGGTTCCTATGCTTTCATAAGCCGTAACTAAGGGTATTCTGAACTCGGAAAAATTATCGGATCGAAAACTGTCGCAGGGGTATTTTGGTCATGATTTTTAACTTAGGATTTTCAAAACTGAAATCCCAAAAATAAAATTTTGCAGGGACGTCACCAACGACGTTTATGACAACTAATCCTACTAGCACTAAGCTAAGGCGATAGTTTTCAGCCTAAAGGTTGAAGCTTTACTCCAAAAACTCCAAAATGGGTATTTTAGGCTAAAATCGATTCCGGCGGAATTCCGGCGGCATAACGGAAAATCTAATCCGGCAGAAGTGATCTTGGGCACATATAGAAGAGGTTTAGAATCAGAAATGAAAGATTCAGGATAGTTTTGCAAAAACCCATAAACTATCCACTCAGAAAACTCTACAGAAAAGCTATGGAAAAAGCGATCGGAGGTAAGGATTAGCGACTATACCTCGAAACCTTGAAGTAGCAACTAACGGATCAACGATCAAGCAAACGATGAAGAAAAACTCTTCTTCCTTCTTCCTTGTTCTTGGCCGCGGTTTAGAGGAGAGAAAATGGAGGAAAATTGTGTTTTTTCTTCCTTTATTTGCTATATATAGAAGGTGGAAATTCGCGGGAAAATGAAAGTTTCGCGAATCCGATTTTTCCGGCGTCATTCACCATGAATTCTAAGATAGGTTTTGGCAAAGGAATTCCCAAGCTAAGAAGATGTCTCCTTGTATTTTTGGCAACTAACGCAAAGTCGGTGCAAAGTCGGTGTAAAACTATTTTACCCGATAAGTTGCTTTTTGCATCGAATGTCGGAATGGAAAACTTCCTTCTGAAGAAAGATTGAAATCATCAAGAGAAATGGGTGTACGCGTGTAGAATATCCATTTGAAGCTCTGAATAGATAAAGTCTTCATTGTCGAGAAATTCTAGGGTTTTGAAATACCAGGGATTCGGTTTCGGCAAACTTCCGATGATTGGAATCGGACGTTCGTAGATCCTAGAGTTTCGCCTCGAAACGATTGTGATATATGGAAAAAGAGAAGTTCTAACATTTCTCTGAAGATTTTTGGAATTAACTTCCGTCGTGCCTAAAAGTGAAAATCAGCTATATACTAGGGTTTCTGACCTAGGTTTAAGCGTATAACGATCGTGCTATAACTTAAATCGACTTCGATACAATCCTTAGACTTTTGCTGAACTTTCTCCTTCATACATTTATTTCATTTACTAAACTCTTGTTCAGGTTTCCCTTCGCCATGCATCAAACCTACTGGTGAATAAGAATTTATTCACTTGGTATAAACTGAAAAACTTGGGCCTTACACTGATTGAGATGAAGCAAATGATGATGGAACTTCTGAGACGCACTGACAAACCTTAGTTTTTAGGATCTCTTCTTTTTCTTCTTTTTCGTTAACTTTGTTTTTCTTTTGTTAAACTCTGTTTCTTTTTATTTATTTATTCTCTTTTGTTCGTTTGTGATTATATATGCATATATATCTATATATTTATGTCACATATGTTTGCAAAAGTCTTTTTTATTCATAATTGTTCTATGTTTACATCATATCTCTTTACATCATATAATCTAGAATGGAGGATCCCTCCTCATTCTTCTGCACTCCTGGCGCTGCTCTGACCTATCCTTTTCCAGACGCTCCAGTACATGCTGGATGTTGCTGAGCCTGATCTTTAGCTCATCTTTCTCCAGAATGTCTTCTGAAGTCCTGAGCTTCTCTTCCAAGATTTCTTTTTCTTCCAGCAGCTTGAGTTCAAGCCGGCTGAGTTCTTGCACCTCCTCCACGAAGGCAAGAAATTCCTTCAGGTCTTTCTCCAACTCTGGACGCAGGTCCTCTTCCAGCAGTGTCCGTGTCAGCTCCGCGATGGTTGTTGCACCCTCTGGATGCCTGATGTTCAGGAACAAGTCCTCTTCAAAGGCCTTCTTCCTCAGCTCTTCTAGTGCTACGTTGTATGATGCCATTTTTTTTCTTACTGAAAATTATTCGAGGTGTGACGCTTACCTTTCTCTCCAACGCTTTTTATAGGCTTCACTTTCTCTCTGAAAGTTAATGCTCTTACGGTTTCTCGAGGTTAAGTTCTTGGTAACTGACCCTTCTATTTACTCACTTGACCGGTGGTAAACGTTCATCCCTTGCATTAACTCTTCTATTTATTTTCGCCTAACTCTGATTCTTACATCGTTTTCATTTTCCTTTAAACTTAGACCTTCTCTAAGGGGGAGTACCTTGTACTTCAAGCTAAGTTTTTCACACCCCAAGCTTTTTGCTTATGACAAAAAGGGGGAGTAAACCCAGTTTTTGATGTGTAAGATGTGTTAGTGTGACTTATTTTTCTTTTGGAGATTTTAAGAGTTCCACCTTCATGACCATAGATGTGTCACTGGGCAAATACAAGGAATACATTTCACTTCTTCTGAAGTGATTCTAAGTTGACTCTGATACCCAAGACTCTGATACCTTGTCCATGACTCTGATCACTTATGCGCTCTGATTATTCGTTTTTCATCTATGTCATAAGCTTTTCACTCTGAACTCTTATATTATTTAGCTCAGAATCTAGACTTTACTAACGTTTTCATCAAGTATTAGATTCAGGCGGAGCTAAGCTCAGAATCAAGCAGTGACTTGAATTCAGAATGAGCAAGATAAACTATTCACTTCAGGATAAGTATTATTCTATATCTCTAAACTCTGAGTGAATTCAGTTTAATGTTTAAGAATTGTTCATCAAAAATCTTAGTTTTGTCATCATCAAAAAGGGGGAGATTGTAAGATCAAGTTTTGATCTAGTAGTACAACTCTATGTTTTGATGATTACAAGTTAACCTTTTGATATGAACAATTGTGGTACTCTAACGTGTTTTTTTGAGTGTGCTATTTACAGGCTCTGACCTCAACTCAATCTCACACAAATCAGAAGCACTGTGTATAAAGAGTGACCCAAGCAACGCTTTCGCATTCACCATGTTCAGTATGAACAGTGGAAAAGCTTCAGAAGTTCTGAAGCTATACAAACTCTGATGTGGACTCAGTCGCTAGAAGCTCTGAAGATCCAGAAGTTCTGATAACCAAGAAACACTGAAGGTTCAGATGTTCTGATGGTGTAGAAGACTCTGAAGATCCAGAAGCTGAATAGTGGAAACTCTGAAGTCCAGAAGCAAGAAACTCTGAAGGCCATGTTCTTCCCTCTAAGTTCAGAATCAGAAGATACAATGGTCAGAGGATCTGTGCTTTCCCTCTGACTCTGATCAACCGGCTTCACAAGTTCCAATCTGAAGTATTCCCCTGATCAGAAGTCTCCTAGGTTAAAAGGTCAAGTCGCTATCCAAGTACAAAAGCTTCGGCTCTTTTTCTTCGATCAAATCTGTTTACAAGGTAGTTTTAGGGTAAAACTAAGGCAAAGAAACTGTCAGAACAATTTTCGGACAATCGGGTCGAAATACGGCTATCCAGGGGCATTTTGGTCCAAAATAAAGGCTCAAAACCTCAAAGTTATCGGTTCGGAAAACAAATTTGACAACATTGATCCTTATGACATCCGTGACAACAAATCCTAAAGGCACGAAGTCAGATTACAGTTTTTCGACAATAAAGTTTCGAAATGTGAGACAAAAAGGGTTTTGAATCAATTTTTCAGATCCTTGACAACTGGATCACAATCAGCGATTACTGACAGAGGTTTTAGGCTTTTGGGAACCTAGGGAACAAACCCCAACCAAGAAATCAGAGAAATCGGACAATTTTACAAAAAGCTCAAAATTGTGAGCACAGAAACGACTTCAGAAACGCAACAGAAACAGTAATCAGAGGTAGGAATCATGCTAGTTACCTCAATACCTAGAAGTAGGGACGAACTGCACGAAGATTGGTCAAGTTTTCGCGAAAAATCTTCTCCCGCAAGCTCTCCTCAACTCGCGGCCTTAGATGGATGGAATGGAGGATGATTAAGTTACAGAAAGAAAAGTTTTAGTATTAAGATGAATACCTGAGGTTGTTATATTTGAACAAGTTTCATAGAGTTTAAGGGTCAATGGAACTTCGTTAGAAGTCCCGAATAGAAAAAGTCTTCATCCGTCGCTCAAAACTAGGGTTTCGAAGCAAAGAAATTAGCGTCGTCGGACTTTCGAAAAGTGAATACTATCGTGCGTACAGTCCAGGGTTCCGAAATGAAACGCTGGTCGAAGGAAAAATAAAGAGAATCTTTAAATTTTCCAAGGATTCAAAATCTCACTTAAAACGTTGCTCTAAAGCGCAATTAGCCTATTCTGGACACGCTCGCCATAAGGCAGGTGTGCAGACGACTCGCACTAACTCCGAAAGCAACTACGCAACATTCCTCAAGCAATTCCTGAACTTTCTTCTTCATTAATCTTTCTCAAATATCAAACTCCTGTCACGCTTACACTGATCCTACGCGTGAGTCGGAAATTAGCTTGTTCTGAAAATCTAGGTCTTACAATACTCCCCTCCAAAAAGAAAGTTTCGTCCTCGAAACTCAGAGTTCAGCAAAAAGTCCGGAATACAGTTCCTTGATCTTGTCTTCCAATTCCCATGTAGCGTCTCCCGTATCCTTGTTCCATATCACCTTTACCAACGCAATCTGTTTTCCCCTTAACTGTTTCACTATTCTATCCCCACTGCTAACTGTCGGCGCCTCAAAAGACAAACCATCATTCAACTTCATGTTGTCTGGCTCGATCACTTGCGTCGGATCTCTGCTTGAAATGATACCGGTTGGCACTGATGACCCGGGTTTATATGATGTTTTTAGGGTTTTTCCTTGTAGGTTTTGAGTCTTTTTCTTGTGTCTCATGTAGTGTTTCATGCATTCTCATGCATTTTTATCTTTTCTTGAGTCTTTGTTTTGTTTTGGTAATTTTGTAGTTTTATAGGGAGTTTTCTTGCATTTTAAGTTAAGTTTAGGACTTGCATGATTTTCTTTTGTTTTATGAAGGACCTCTTGTGCTAATGAGCTCTTTGAACTTCTAGATTCTTCCTTGACTTGTTGGTTAGGTTTGGAGAGCAGAAACTGAAGGTAATAGAAGGCCAAGAAGCATGGAATTGAAGGAGGACTTAAAGAGGATTGAAAGAGGAGTTACAGAAGCCAAAGAGTCTTTTCTAAGCGAGCTGGAGCGCCTAGGCGTTGGCAGGCGCTGGGTAGGCGCCAATTAGCTCCAAAGAGCATGTTTTCAGGATGGAATTGGCGCTCAGGCGCTCTGAATTGGCGCCTGAGCGCCCAGAACAGCCCAGACTCGGGAATTTTGCCTATAAATAGGATTTTAGTCATTTTCTTTTAAAATCTGGGATACTACTTTCATTTTTACATAAACTCAGAGGTAGAGGAGCATCTAGGAGAGTGAGAGAAGGCTTCTAAGCTTGTAATTCAGGTTCTTAGCCAAGCATGGCTCTAGCCATGCTTGGCTAATCTCTCTTCTTTTGCTTTGGATTTCTTTGTAAGACTTTTTATATTTGAGTTATAATCTTAAGTTCTTTCCCACATGTTCTCCTTCTTCCCTAGAATCCCATTTTCTGAATTTCAATCTAAGCTTGTATGCATGCTTGCTTTTTGCTTTTCTATAATCAGAACGGAAGTTTGTTATAGATTAGAGAACCGATTTGGGATTACCCCTTCTATGCTTGCTACTAGGAATAGAGGAAGGGTTGGGGTTTGATGGCCTGAATTTGCATGATCTAAAACCTCATATAAATGACTAAGTACACAAGGAATTGGGCTTAGCTTTTAGTATGAGAGAATTGCTTATGTGAGGAATCAATAAGTGAGTATCTAGGCTATATCATCAAGGAGAGATTCATGAGTTCATGTGCTTAGAATGATGTGCTTAATTTGACTAGTTGAACAAGAACCCAAAGCATGTTATTTTCTGAGTTTATGTTTATTTTCCCTTTTTACTACTTCGACATTTCATCATTTCAATAATACAAACCTTCATACTCAAGGCTTAAGCTGAATTTAGTCACTCACAATCCCTGTGGTTCGATATTTAAAACCGGGTGGATTCCGTACACTTGCGGATTTACCAACAAGTTTTTGGCGCCGTTGCCGGGGATTGTTTGTGATTTTTGGTTTGAGTTACGAGTTTGAAGTTTAGTCTACCTAAGACTATAACTTAGGGCTGAATGGGAGACAACCCATGTTTTTTTTTTTCTGTTTTGTTCCTATGTATCAATTTAACTGATTCGTTCTTGTTCTTAGTGCTTGTTGTGACTTGATCAATTATAACATGATTTGAGGTTTGGGATTCCATGAACCTGACCTAGAGTGAATCAGCTAGTGAATTTAATTTTAATTAGATTCATTGGTCATGAGTTAATAAGTTGATACTTAGGATCTTCTTTTGCTGTTTTACGTTTTATGTTTAGTGTTTCAGGAAATAAAAAGGATACACACTTGGAGGCACTCAATCACTTTGAAGGAGGTTCTTTTCTTACCCTGAGTTTTAGTCCATGCATTTTTGCATATTTTTCTTTTATAGATTTTGTTTATCCAATTTTATCATGCATTGTTATATAGAGTCTTTTATACCTTGGTCTTTATTCCTTATACTCAAATGACATGTTCCCAAGTCTTGCTCACTCACATGATGCTGGTTTTGAAAATGTTTTTAAGTGCATACTTTGTGCTTTCTTTTGGGGAGTGATTGTATGTTTGGGAAAGAGAGGGAGAGACTTCGGTCTTCTAAGTGTTGTCTTGAGGATAGAGTTGACGTGAGTCCACAAGGGTCCATCTTTGACCCTTCACTCTATAATTTCCCTGGAGGATCCTGACTCACTTGCACTTCTTGGTTCTGTGTTTCATTTTATGCCTCCTTGAGTGTAGCTTTAGGAGACTTGCATTCTTGAGACTGGTAGGTTTTCTTGTACTTCAGAAATTGTTTTATGACATCTTTGTCCCTAGTTGACCCTTTTGAGCCTTATGGAGATTTCCTTGGTATCTATGTTTAATGGGCTGGTTGTTTGGAGGATTCAATGGGGAGTTGTGGTTCTTAACTCTCAATGGAGCTAGTTTATAAAACATGCAATTGTCTCTTGCCCCAAAGAAAAAAATTGAAAAAAGTCAAAAGAAAAAAATGAGCTCCATGGAATGGGTGGAGTTCCAAAAAAAAAAAGAAAAAATTCTGAAACAAAAGGGGGTTAAGAGACTTGTTTGCTAAGTATCAATTGCTTTAAGCTCCGGTTTTCATGAAGGATCACACTCAAAATCTTGTGCAACCTTAGTCTTCCTTAGGGACCACCTACCATGTGCTTTACCTAGCCAACATTACAACCCTTTTGAAGTCTCAATGAATAATGCATTGTCAACTTTAGTTACTCTTGAGGGAATGATTCTCAGAACCTATGAACTTGCTTGTGTGCTCTGTGCACATAACAATTGTCTCATGCTAGGATGTTAGCTCTAAATGCTTTTCATAGTGGACTCTAATTCTTCTTTATCTAAGAGTAGCATGAAGTTGATTGTTGAATTTTTCTCTTGGAACTAACTACATTCACTTGATCCCCCGGTTTTCTAAAACAGTATCCCTCTTTTGGCATGTGTGTTGGGAGCAATTCTTTGTGCTTAAGGGCAAGCTAATCTTAGTGACGCTCGAGGGCGAGCTGTCGTTGAGTATAGTGGTGTGATGACCCGGTTTTATATGATGTTTTTAGGGTTTTTCCTTGTAGGTTTTGAGTCTTTTTCTTGTGTCTCATGTAGTGTTTCATGCATTCTCATGCATTTTTATCTTTTCTTGAGTCTTTGTTTTGTTTTGGTAATTTTGTAGTTTTATAGGGAGTTTTCTTGCATTTTAAGTTAAGTTTAGGACTTGCATGATTTTCTTTTGTTTTATGAAGGACCTCTTGTGCTAATGAGCTCTTTGAGCTTCTAGATTCTTCCTTGACTTGTTGGTTAGGTTTGGAGAGCAGAAACTGAAGGAAATAGAAGGCCAAGAAGCATGGAATTGAAGGAGGACTTAAAGAGGATTGAAAGAGGAGTTACAGAAGCCAAAGAGTCTTTTCTAAGCGAGCTGGAGCGCCTAGGCGTTGGCAGACGCTGGGTAGGCGCCAATTAGCTCCAGAGAGCATGTTTTCAGGATGGAATTGGCGCTCAGGCTCTCTGAATTGGCGCCTGAGCGCCCAGAACAGCCCAGACTCGGGAATTTTGCCTATAAATAGGATTTTAGTCATTTTCTTTTAAAATCTGGGATACTACTTTCATTTTCACATAAACTCAAAGGTAGAGGAGCATCTAGGAGAGTGAGAGAAGGCTTCTAAGCTTGTAATTCAGGTTCTTAGCCAAGCATGGCTAATCTCTCTTCTTTTGCTTTGGATTTCTTTGTAAGACTTTTTATATTTGAGTTATAATCTTAAGTTCTTTCCCACATGTTCTCCTTCTTCCCTTGAATCCCATTTTCTGAATTTCAATCTAAGCTTGTATGCATGCTTGCTTTTTGCTTTTCTATAATCAGAACGGAAGTTTGTTATAGATTAGAGAACCGATTTGGGATTACCCCTTCTATGCTTGCTACTAGGAATAGAGGAAGGGTTGGGGTTTGATGGCCTGAATTTGCATGATCTAAAACCTCATATAAATGACTAAGTACACAAGGAATTGGGCTTAGCTTTTAGTATGAGAGAATTGCTTATGTGAGGAATCAATAAGTGAGTATCTAGGCTATATCATCAAGGAGAGATTCATGAGTTCATGTGCTTAGAATTATGTGCTTAATTTGACTAGTTGAACAAGAACCCAAAGCATGTTATTTTCTGAGTTTATGTTTATTTTCCCTTTTTACTACTTCGACGTTTCATCATTTCAATAATACAAACCTTCATACTCAAGGCTTAAGCTGAATTTAGTCACTCACAATCCCTGTGGTTCGATATTTAAAACCGGGTGGATTCCGTACACTTGCGGATTTACCAACAGGCACTCCGTGCAGTCGCACAATCTTAGCCACTTGCTTCTTTACTTTCAATCGTCCGAAATTCTTCTTAAACTCGGTGTCTCTCTGTCATTTCAAAGTAAATACTCAACTTGTCCTCGTGATCTTCATCTACAGTCCAAAACTCAACTTGTCCGTTCGATAACTCCTAGACAAGTCATCCCCTTGGAAACCGCTAGTCCATTAAAACACCTCCAACTTCATAATTATCTTTACACACACCAAGAAATCAAACTTCTACTTAGTCACTATTCGAATTAAAACTCGACTTATGTCCTTATTTCTTGTCCTTCACTGATCTTATCCCCTTCAACATCAATTTATCAACAACTTATAAGATAATCCTCCTCTTAATATCTAACAATCCATTATTATCGTCTTCTTCCTCAAAACTCCCCTCACTCAAACCTATTTACACTTACTGAAATCCCTAACACTTCGCATAAATTGAGACTTATCCTCTAGAAGATTAAACCATAACTATATCTCAAGGGACTTAACTAGCCATTTCATCATCCGATCCTTCAACCTTCTGAGATTTAACTGTTATCATAACCGCTAACACCACTAAATCTCTTATGTGTACATGAGTCTCAGCTCACTAGGTCAACCTTAGCCCTAGGATTCTCATTCAACTTAGCAAGATTCACTTTCTAACTCCCGCATGCATCACCGAAATCCATAGCAAAGTTCCATTGACCCTTAAACTCTATGAAACTTGTTCAAATATAACAACCTCAGGTATTCATCTTAATACTAACACTTTTCTTTCTGTAACTTAATCATCCTCCATTCAATCCATCTAAGGCCGTGAGTTGAGGAGAGCTTGGGGGAGAAGATTTTTCGCGAAAACTTGACCAATCTTCGTGCAGTTCGTCCCTACTTCTAGGTATTGAGGTAACTAGCATGATTCCTACCTCTGATTACTGTTTCTGTTGCGTTTCTGAAGTCGTTTCTGTGCTCACAGTTTTGAGCTTTTTGTAAAATTGTCCGATTTCTCTGATTTCTTGGTTGGGGTTTGTTCCCTAGGTTCCCAAGAGCCTAAAACCTCTGTCAGTAATCGCTGATTGTGATCCAGTTGTCAAGGATCTGAAAAACTGATTCAAAACCCTTTTTGTCTCACATTTCGAAACTTTATTGTCGAAAAGCTGTAATCTGACTTCGTGCCTTTAGGATTTGTTGTCACGGATGTCATAAGGATCAATGCTGTCAAATTTGTTTTCCGAACCGATAACTTTGAGGTTTTGAGCCTTTATTTTGGACCAAAATGCCCCTGGATAGCCGTATTTCGACCCGATTGTCCGAAAATTGTTCTGACAGTTTCTTTGCCTTAGTTTTACCCTAAAACTACCTTGTAAACAGATTTGGTCGAAGAAAAAGAGCCGAGGGGGAGTTTTTCATTTTCGAAAACTTGTCTGTTCGTACCCGATGGTCGTATTCTGAAGCTTTAATGCTTTGTCTATCGTTTATGTGTTGTATTGCGATCGAACTAATCGATTTTGTGTGGATTCTGCTTTGTTTTCTCCGAGGTTCAGTTGAAGGAACTTTAGGAACTTCAAAGCAATTGAGTGAAGGAGCCTTTGCTTGCGAGGCTGGATCAGCTCGTGGTTAGGGCAACTTACTATATTAGCTATGATTGCATGATAGGCGTCGATAAATTCGACTTATGCTTTATCTGATGTTGTTTATGATGATGAGTTGATGTTATGATGCTTTTCCATAACTTGTGATGTTGTGCTTTTGTTGGATTGTGCGTTTTGACGCAATTTCGGAGTGGAGATTCATTGATCTGGTGATCTTTGATATTTCGGGTTGGATGAACAACCCTAGGCAAGTTCAAATGTGGGGTTTGAGACTTAGCCATTTGTTGGGATTCGTTTGAATACTTAGACTTTCCCCGGGAAACTTCTTTTGGAGGGTTTTTGGAAAATTAGAATGATTAGAATTTCGAAAACTAGAGACTTTGGGAGACTTAGACTTTGAGAAATAAACTCATAACCTGACTAATTCAATTCGAAACGTTTTTACTAAACGAATAATTATAGGGAACCTAAAGGAGAAAATGATTGCGAAAGACGGGGAAAAGTCGACTTTGTTGTGGGTTTGGAGAGTTATTGGAATCGGGAAAGCCACTAAGGTGAGCTATGGTGATGATTGAAAGTCACCGAGTACTCTAGTACTCTTGGGAGTGTTGTTTGAGTCGTGCTGTATTGACCGGCACAGACTCTGGGCTTTGTTTGTGGATTTTTGTTGTGGGAGTTGTGTTGTATTGACCGACACTAACTCCGAGTCGTGTTGTATTGACCGACACTGACTCTGGCTTTGATTTTGGGTTTTGTTGTGGGAGTTGTGTTGTATTGACCGACACTAACTCCGAGTTGTGTTGTATTGACCGACACTAACTCTTGGGTTTGTTGAGATTGGGTTGTGAGCTAAACACTTATGTGGTGAGGACGATTCGATGTTTGGCTAACCATATTGCATCAATCGGGTGAATAACGGGAATGGTTCACTTGTGCATCTCATGGTGAATAACGGGAATGGTTCACCTTGCATTAATGATGAATAACGGGAATGGTTCATCATATGGTGAATAACGGGAATGGTTCATCCATAGTGAAGAACGGGAATGCTTCACTTGTGGCGAACGGGAACGCGTCACAATCCGGATCATAATTGCATTTCACGCATACATTCATTCTGACTGGAATCGTGTGCTGTTTGATTTATTGAAGCATTGTTAGAGCCAATAACATGCTAGGATTGTTTATATATATATCAACATATATATCTATACCCCATATCACATGTTGAGTGTATATCTACTTATTTCCGTGAGTTGACCCTAGCGCCTTGGCTTTGGTTGCATGTTAGTGTTTGGGCAGTCGGCCTACTGCCAGACGTCGATGGCCGACTGGTCTTCGATGGTCTCTCCCTCGGGGGGATCAGGTTTGAGTTGGTGGATCGACATGCCCCTACCGCTTGGGTGATCTATCTTGTGGGTCATCGGGCGACGTACCGGGGAAGGGTCATGGAGGACCGGACTGACGAGCGTGGACATCTGACAAAAGAAGTTCTACGACGCATGGAGCTGAGCTTCAACTTGCCGACTTCAGTTCGCTGTGGACTCGGTACTGGAAGGGTAGGTTTAGGCAGGCGTCATATTTTGTGTAGAGCTCTGATTCGTTTTGCTTTTGGGACAGGGTAGGTTCCCGACGCATGGCTTTTCGTGTGGTTCTCTTATTGAGGGATCACAGTGAGTTAGTCGGACTGTAGGGGTTTTGCTTAGGCCATTTTGAGGCCGACTTTCTCCTAGTGGATTGTATTTACAATTTTCTCACTCGAACTTCTGGGTCTGTATATATTTGCCTACGGGCACACTACTTTGGAGTCACTGCGAGTGCGCGTGACATGGAGTGCAGCTGAGGCTGTACATGTGCATATATTGTATATCGGTTAGTTTAGTTGTTGGGTTTTGTCTTTATTCCTTTATCGCTTTATTTAAAGGAATCAATCGAAAAAAAATTACCTGTTTTCCGCGTAAAGTTTATTTTTTGTTACTAAAGTGACACCTGGAAATCGGGGTGTTACATTGTGGTATCAGAGCTTAGTCGAGTCTTTTGGGAGTCTTTGGGGAATAGGTCTTCTGTGCTAGGTTGTGTGACTCTGCAAAGAGTGAAAATTGATTGTCTGCAGAGCGATTTTCGCTCTAATTGTTTGCGTTACTACTTAACCATATTGAATGGTTTGACTAGTGCTACCTTATGGTTAGTACTAATGGGACGTTTGATGAGACATAGGATGGTGGACCTTAACCGGATGGCGGAGGCAATAGCTACACTGATCGAGGCAATGATGAACCAGGCTGCGGAAGACGCTTATATGCGCGCTGAAGAGGCTGCACATGAGCATCACCAATGACTGATGACGACGACAATGTATCAACAAAGAAGAATGAACCGAACAGGAGCTGGGGGACCAATGAGGTCAGGTTCCCAAGGCTACAACGGAAGGGAGAGCTACCATCAGTGGGGACCATATCAGCGTTCCGATAGAAGAAATCTTATCTCAAGAGTGTACAATCCAACGACTGCTGATACTGGAGGGAAGCCAGTTGGTGACAAAGGTGTGACATGTTTTCGTTGTGGAAAGTTTGGGCATTTTGCTAACAAGTGCTCAGTGACTGGACGAAGATGCTTCAAGTGTAACCGAGAGGGGCATCTAGCTGTGAACTGCAAGACACTCCAGGAGGAAACGTCTGAAAGTAAGATGAAAGGGAATGATGCTACCGGAGGGACAGGAAACAAGATTTCGGGGAAAACAGTGACGTGTTACAGGTGCAGGAAAGTGGGGCACTACAGTAACAAGTGTCCAGACGGGGGATCTCTATGCTTCAACTGTTGGAGCGGGCACTATGCCAGTAGGTGCAAGATCAAGGGAAGACTATGCTTTAATTGCAACCAACCGGGACATTTCTTCATAGATTGTAAGGCACCCAAGGGCGAATCATCAGGGAATGTTGGGAAAGGAAAACAACTTGCTACGGAGGAAAGGATTCATACCAAGGAGGGGGCAAGAGCTGAGGAGTTGAACGAGGAAGAACGTGGGAACGATAGTAATATTTTAACTGTTCTCTTATTCTAGAATAACTTACTCCTTTATCTTCAAAACGAGTGTGACGCGCCTAACTTGTATTTACTACTTAGACTATGATCTTATGATTATTATCCCTAGTAGGACCTTATTCGAAGTGGCTCGTGATTTAACTATAGAGGTTACACGAGGTCTAGAATAGCACGCTGAGCTAGGAAGTTGTTTTACCGATGCGTCGATAAGGAAGCTAGGATCTTAGGGAGATTCCTTATGGGTACGATACGTAGGATTTTAGGGCGTTTAGTTTTGAAGCGGAGTCGTTAAAGGATCTTTCGGCAAAAGGGATTCATTCGACCAAGTGTTTCCCCGTGGGGAGCGCCAGTGTTGTTAGTCAAGAAGAAGGACGGAAGGTCGAGATTGTGTGTGGATTATCGACCACTGAACAAGGCGACGATCAAGAACAGATACCCGTTGCCAAGGATAGATGATTTGATGGATCAATTACAAGGGGCTATCATCAGATCAGAGTGAAGACTGAGGATATACCAAAGACTGCATTCAGGACACGTTACGGACACTATGAGTACCTAGTGATGCCGTTTGGAGTGACAAATGCACCTGCTGTTTTCATGGATTACATGAACCGCATCTTTCATGAGCTCTTAGATCAGGGTGTTACAATGATAACTACTAATATTTTTTTATCAAAGTCTTAATACCAAAATTCCTAGATTTAGAAATTAATTATGGAGAAATGGTGTACATAGATGCATGTCATGTTTTAGTCTAGTTTCTATCTTACTGCCAAATTATTTGTCAAACATATATGTATTAGTCGAAATTATGTGTTAACATGTTTGGTGTCAAAGAATGCAAGCGTGAAGGTTGTAAAATAGGAAGTTATTTTTATATTTGAATATTAACCGTAGGATTGTGTTAGCAGTTTTATTTCTGACATTATAAATAGTAAGTTGTAACAAGGAATAAATCAGATTTCACACATTTAGACTCTATTACTCTGAAAGCCAACAAATCAATCACACAGACAAATGGCAATTAGGAGATCATGAGCTTGATTGTTGTGTAATCTCATTTACTTTGCATTTCAATTCATATTGTTTCATCTTTTCTTATTTTTTTCTCTTTTATTTTTCCTTCATTTGTCTCAATTTCTTTACTTCATCCTGTTCTTTATGAAAAAATCTGGAATTGACACACAAACGTTTTCACCAAAGAACCCAAGATGACTCGAATCCAGTCCCCTGATTGATCATTGGATTCTCTATTTGTTTTACCAAAATTTGGTGTAAACAAATTGGCACACCCAGTGGGACAAGATTATGAAAATTAAGTGTTTTAAGTGTCATTTTAAATCTGGTTCAAACTCCACGTTGATTTAAGATATTGGTCTAAGTTAATTTCAAGAATCTAGATGTTGAATTTTGGAATTTAAAATTCAGTTGCAAGATCATCGTGATTACATTATTGACTTGGAGCATATTCAAATTTTTCATATTTTTAACTTTGATAAAAGGCTATATATATTGTCAATTTTAATAGGAAGAAAGCATTTCGATTCAAAATTGAGAAGGAGATTTTTTATGAAAATATCCCAAAACAAATTGGTGACTCTGCTGTGGATCTCCAAGTTTGATGTAAGCCATGTGCGTTGGAAAAATTTGGTTTTTATGGATAATAATGCTTCAAGTTTTGGAATTTCAAGGTTTAGAATTCCATACATGATACATCCAATATCACTTCCACGAAAAGGGATTGGTTGAATTACAAGTACCTTCATACAAATTTCGGCATTCATAGCCGAAAAAGAAAAAACAAACGGTCTTCATGGCGAAAACAACTCTTCGATGTGATTTTAATACAAAAAGGATTAAAGTTCAAACTGGTTATGTTGGGTGTAAAATATTTCTTTCAAGATTTGCTTCGTGGTGTATTCGGTTAGTCTCATATTGTGTCAAATTAAATTTAGCCAAAGACTAATTTGAATTATCAAAAGTGTATATTTTGAATTGCAGTGAAGAAAAATCAATTATGTGGAAGGCCTATTATTGGCCCAATATTTTGGCCCAAGAAAGAAAAACGCATTCAGCCCAAAACACTCAAGGTAGTCGAATTCTGACTAAAGAAAGGAAAAGGAAAACGCACCAAGTCAAGGGGGCAGCCAAATTCGACAACAACAATTACTACTAAACACAGGCACATGTAACACGTGCCACATTGACCAAGTCAAATTCTCCCCACGATGGTCGAAAACGTGGCCAGGAAACGGTTGAGGCAGTTGAGAAACACGACCCCCACCACTACGCATGAAACTTTCGGAGCAAGCATCAGATCGTGGGGAATCAGACCCACTAACCCGTCTGACAAGGAAGAAAACCGCCAGGGACACGCAAGACGTGGAGCTCTATAAATAGGAAAATCTGATTCAGAAAAGAGGTTCCCAACTCAAACTCTGAAAAAATCACCAAAAGCTCTAATGTCCGCATCAATGAGACTCAGGGAGCGAGGCGTGATGATGGAGGAGTATGTTGCAGAACCAGCATTTTTAGTTTTCTTGTATTAAGCTTGTTTAGTTTCTTGTCGAATTCTACATCTTTGATAGTGTTCATGTTATTTTGATTTATCTGACTTTATGTAATCGATCCTTATGTAATTAAATCCAGTTTTCTTCACCATTGTCGAAAAACACTAGTTCACACACGACACTTTGGCAAGACGTTTTCTCAAAAGGACCCCGAAATCTAAACTTCCTTTAGTCGAACTAAGAGGATATTTGTTTACCAAAAATCCCTGTAAACAAATTGGCACACCCAGTGGGACCGTTTTTGTGAAAACTAAGTTTTACAGAAGCGTTTTGTGTGTTTAGTTTATTGCATGCTATTTGGTATTTGTTACTTGCCTTGATTGTGATTTATATGCACCTGAGAAGTGGTAAGACTATAAGTATGGCAAGCAATCGAGGAAGAACCTCCCCCCAAGGGTCTAACGTGGGCAATCAGGGTAGCCCCGGGGGAAGTAGTGGTAATAATAATGAAGAAGTGTCTACTGGGATGGGACCTGGCACCACTATGCCAACCCAGAATGTGGCAATCTCTGCAGTTGCAGAAATGCCTGTATCTACATCAGTGCAGGCACAAATTGTTCCAACTATTACGAGAGGAGACATGCCTTATGGTATGCCTATGTCTGTAATGCAAGGCATACAGGGCTCATACTCGACATTCCCCGAGAATGTTCCCCCATTTAGCATACCCCCCTTTGGGGCAAACGGAACAATGTTGAACTTAGGGAGTCAAGTCAGCCCTCATGGCCCTATCCCTGGGTCCAGTTCACAGATTTATTTGTCTACAGGTATGAACACTGGTTCACTTCAAGCCATTAGGCAGCAAGTAGATGATAGTAACCATGAAATGGTTAACATGCTATCTCGACAGATAGGTGAACTAATTAACCCTGTGCTCCAAAATAGTAATGCCAATAATCAGCATTTGGTACGTCAAATGGATCGTTTGGCTACAACCCTGGGGGCACCAGTCGAAATGCAACCAGCACCAGGGATTAACCAAATCCCATTGCCTAACCATGTCCCTGCCCCTGTGCGCTATCAAGCGCCACAACGCCAAGATATGGGGGCAAACCCTTTGTTTGGGGGAAACGAGGCAATGCAACCACCATTGCAAAATTTGTACATGGTAAACAGGGAAGAACACGCTGATGGTGTGCTAGAAAGAATTCGACACCAGAACGCTGGGGGGCAACAAAATGTTGCTGCCGTAGTGGAACAGTTGTTGAACCAACATGGCTTCAACGTGGGTTTCGCGAATAGACCATATTTTGTGTCGGCCTTTACAGAGGAAGTTCTCGAATCAGAGCTTCCTCGAGGCTGGAAGGTCCCCAAATTCACTAAGTTCTCCGGGGATTCAGGAGAGTCTACTGTAGAACACATAGCCAGGTACCAAATCGAAGCAGGGGACTTAGCCATCAATGAAAACTTGAAAATGAAGTACTTCCCGAGTTCTCTAACTAAGAATGCATTTACCTGGTTCACCACCCTCGCTCCTAGGTCAGTCCATACATGGGCCCAGTTGGAAAGAATTTTCCACGAACAATTCTTTAGGGGAGAGTGCAAAGTGAGTTTGAAAGATTTGGCTAGTGTCAAAAGAAAGCCAGCAGAGTCCATTGATGATTATCTAAACAGGTTTAGGATGCTTAAATCTCGATGTTTCACTCATGTCCCTGAACATGAGCTAGTTGTCTTAGCTGCTGGTGGTCTAGAGTATTCTATTAGGAAGAAAATCGATACTCAATATATTCGAGATATGTCCCTACTCGCAGACAGAGTGAGGCACATCGAATTACTAAAGGCTGAGAAATCCGAGGAAAGGGCCAAGACCACTAAGTGACCAAAGAAGGAGAAAGTAGCGTACATAGACACTGACCCAGTGTGTCAAAGTCCATGTGTCTATCGAGAAATCCCTACGGATGTTGACATAAATGATGTCAATCTGGCTGAACTCCAGCCAGGTGATCCTTATGTTTGTAAGGCATTGAAACCATATGAAAACAAACTTGGGGAAGAAAGCCCCAAGAATACCATTCCTGCAGTAAAAACTTATACTTTTGATGTGACCAAATGTGATGCAATCTATGATATACTTGTGTCTGATGGTTTGCTCGTGGTCCCTAAAGACCAAAAACTTCCTTCTCCTGAGCAAAGGAAAGGGAAGAAATACTGCAAATATCACAACTTTTTTGGTCATTGGACCTCACAGTGTGTTCGTTTCAGGGATCTTGTGCAGGGGGCATTGGATTCAGGAAGACTCAAGTATGATGAAAAAGCCAAAAACCAAATGAAGATTGACTCTGACCCATTGCAGATAGCTGAGGCCAACTATGTAGAGCCTTTCTACATTGGCATGGTCGACATTTCTGAAAAGCTAGATCTGGGTTTGACACTTGGAGAGGCGAAGGAGGAAAACATTGCTATTGAAGAACCAGAGGTCGAGAAAGAGGTGAGCTTAGAGGAGGTTTACCCCAAGGCCGGAGAAACTCTTGTTGAGTTTTTGTCCCGGAGCAAAGATGGCGAGAAAGAAGTCATGTTGTGCCCTCGATGCAGCGCCGTTTTCGACAAATCTGCAGCCAAAGCCTACCAAGATTCTGAAATGAAGAAGTATTACCAGAACAAAATGCCTGTGTCTAGGAGGTTGAAATACCCCCATGAGGAGTGGGTTGAAAGAGGCCAGGAACTCGATGGCCATAAAGGCCAGAAGTCGAGGAATAAAGACAAGACTTACGTTCCTGATGCTGGGTTGCCAAAGAATCAATGGTTCAGGCCAGCACCTCCAAGACCAAAACAACACCAAAAGTGGCAGAAAATCGACTTGGGCCAGGGATCCTCTTACATCAACAACTCCCGTGTGTCGCGAAGCTACTCCTATGGCTCCTGAGCAAATGACTAGGACTCAGTTCAGGCGTTCACTATGGGACATAAAGCCAGAAGATAATCCCCGCAATGAACCTAGTGTGGCGTCGATTATCAATCAGCTAGACCACGCCATCAAACAGGGAACAACTGTAAGATCAAGTTTTGATCTAGTAGTACAACTCTATGTTTTGATGATTACAAGTTAACCTTTTGATATGAACAATTGTGGTACTCTAACGTGTTTTTCTGAGTGTGCTATTTACAGGCTCTGACCTCAACTCAATCTCACACAAATCAGAAGCACTGTGTATAAAGGGTAACCCAAGCAACGCTTTCGCATTCACCATGTTCAGTATGAACAGTGGAAAAGCTTCAGAAGTTCTGAAGCTATACAAACTCTGATGTGGACTCAGTCGCTAGAAGCTCTGAAGATCTAGAAGTTCTGATAACCAAGAAACACTGAAGGTTCAGATGTTCTGATGGTGTAGAAGACTCTGAAGATCCAGAAGCTGAATAGTGGAAACTCTGAAGTCCAGAAGCAAGAAACTCTGAAGGCCATGTTCTTCCCTCTGAGTTCAGAATCAGAAGATACAATGGTCAGAGGATCTGTGCTTTCCCTCTTACTCTGATCCACCGGCTTCACAAGTTCCAATATGAAGTATTCCCCTGATCAGAAGTCTCCTAGGTTAAAAGGTCAAGTCGCTATCCAAGTACAAAAGCAAGTGTACCTTCCTGACGACCTACCTAACGTTCTCAGCCACAGCAGAAGCTGGATTTTCCAGAACTGCCCTCCAACGGTAGCATTTCCCATGCAACGCTCAACCCTAATCCTTGGAGTATATATAGAGGCTGAAGATTGAAAGAAGCGGCGAAGAAAAAGAAATACACACGCGCAAGACATATTCAAACTATTCTAAGCTTTCTTTCATCTGAAATTCATTGAGTTTACAATTAGCTTTTTAGAAGCAAATCTCTTGTAAACAATTCTTTGATAAACAGTTTGTTTAGTTCCTTTAGGAGATCAAGGTTGATCGGATCCTAGAGAAGACTAAGAGAGTGAATCTTAGTGTGAGCTAAGTCAGTGTAATTGTTAGTCACTTGTAGGTTTCAAGTGCAGTTGTAACTCTTACCTGATTAGTGGATTGCCTTCATTCTAAGAAGGAAGAAATCACCTTAACGGGTGGACTGGAGTAGCTTGAGTGATTTATCAAGTGAACCAGGATAAAATCCTTGTGTGCTTTTCTATCTCTTATCTTTAGCACTTAAGTTCTCGAAAGATTTGTCAAAATCTTTAAGGTGGAAGTTTTGTTCTGAAAACGTTATTCAAACCCCCCCCCTTTCTACCGTTTTTCATACCTTCAATTGGTATCAGAGCGCAAGTTCTGATTACCACACCTAACAGTGTTCAGTGATCCGGGCCGGTGTGAAAAACAATGGCTGCCACCACCAGTGAAACTCAAAGAGATGGTTACAACGCAAAGCCTCCTATGTTCGATGGTCAAAGGTTCGAATATTGGAAAGATAGACTGGAAAGTTTCTTTCTGGGTTTCGATGTAGATCTCTGGGATATTATTGTGGATGGCTATGAGCGTCCAGTTGATGCAGATGGCAAGAAGATCCCAAGGTCAGAGATGACTGCAGATCAAAAGAAGCTGTACTCACAACATCACAAAGCAAGAGCAATTCTTCTAAGTGCTATTTCCTATGAGGAGTACCAGAAGATTACAGATCGTGAGTTTGCTAAAGGCATTTTTGAATCTCTGAAGATGTCTCATGAAGGAAACAAGAAAGTCAAAGAATCAAAAGCATTGTCTTTGATCCAAAAGTATGAATCCTTCATCATGGAGCCAAATGAGTCCATTGAAGAAATGTTCTCCAGATTTCAATTGCTTGTAGCTGGCATACGACCTCTCAACAAGAGCTACACAACAAAAGATCATGTCATAAGGGTCATCAGGTGTCTTCCTGAAAGTTGGATGCCTTTGGTGACTTCAATAGAGCTCACGAGAGACGTTGAGAATATGAGTTTAGAAGAACTCATCAGCATTTTGAAATGCCATGAGCTGAAACGCTCAGAGATGCAAGATCTGAGGAAAAAGTCCATAGCCTTGAAATCCAAATCTGAAAAGGCTAAGGTTGAGAAGTCAAAGGCTCTTCAAGCTGAAGAAGAAGAATCTGAAGAAGCATCAGAAGATTCTGATGAAGATGAGCTGACTCTGATCTCCAAGAGACTCAACCGCATCTGGAAGCACAGGCAGAGCAAGTTCAAAGGCTCTGGAAAGGCAAAAGGAAAGTATGAGTCCTCAGGCCAGAAGAAGTCCTCAATCAAGGAAGTCACATGTTTTGAGTGCAAAGAATCTGGGCACTACAAAAGTGATTGTCCAAAGTTGAAGAAAGACAAGAAGCCAAAGAAGCACTTCAAGACGAAGAAGAGTCTGATGGTGACATTTGATGAATCAGAGTCAGAGGATGTTGACTCTGATGGTGAAGTCCAAGGACTCATGGCAATTGTCAAAGACAAGGAAGCAGAGTCAAAGGAAGCTGTTGACTCTGACTCAGAATCAGAAGGAGATCCTAACTCAGACGATGAAAATGAGGTATTTGCTTCTTTCTCTACCTCTGAACTGAAACATGCTTTGTCTGATATCATGGATAAGTATAACTCTTTATTGTCTAAGCATAAAAAGTTGAAAAAGAACTTATCTGCTGTCTCCAAGACTCCTTCTGAACATGAGAAAATTATTTCTGATTTGAAAAATGAAAATCATGCTTTGGTAAATTCTAACTCTGTGCTTAAGAACCAGATTGCTAAGTTAGAAGAAATTGTTGCCTGTGATGCCTCTGATTGTAGAAATGAATCTAAGTATGAAAAGTCTTTTCAAAGATTCCTAGCTAAAAGCGTGGATAGAAGCTTAATGGCTTCAATGATCTATGGCGTAAGCAGAAATGGAATGCATGGCATTGGCTATTCTAAACCAATTAGAAATGAGCCTTCTGTGTCTAAAGCTAAATCCTTGTATGAATGCTTTGTTCCCTCTGGTACCATATTGCCTGATCCTGTACCTGCTAAAATTGCTAAAAACCCTCTTAAAAAGGGATCTTTCTCTATGACTAAATATCATGCAAATATTCCTTTAAAATATTATGTTGAGACACCCAAGGTGATCAGAACCTCTGGGGTAACTAACAAAAGAGGACCCAGAAAGTGGGTACCTAAGGACAAGATTATCTATGTTGCAGATATCCTTGATAGCTCCACTGAAACACCAATCATGGTATCTGGACAGTGGATGCTCGCGTCACATGACGGGAGAAAAGCATATGTTCCGAGAGCTGAAACTTAAGCCTGGAGGCGAAGTTGGCTTCGGAGGAAATGAAAAGGGTAAAATTGTTGGTACTGGTACTATTTGTGTAGATAGTAGTCCATGCATTGATAATGTTTTATTGGTAGACGACTTAACACATAACTTATTGTCTATAAGTCAATTAGCTGACAAGGGTTATGATGTTATATTCAATCAAAAGTCCTGCCGGGCTGTAAGTCAGATCGATGGCTCTGTTCTGTTTAACAGCAAGAGGAAGAACAACATTTATAAGATCAGATTATCTGAGTTGGAGGCTCAGAATGTGAAGTGCCTTCTGTCGGTTGATGAAGAGCAGTGGGTATGGCATAGACGGTTAGGGCATGCCAGTATGAGAAAGATTTCTCAGCTGAGCAAGCTAAATCTTGTCAGGGGCTTACCCAATCTGAAGTTCGCTTCAGACGCTCTTTGTGAAGCATGTCAGAAAGGCAAATTCACAAAAGTCCCTTTCAAGGCAAAGAATGTTGTCTCAACCTCAAGGCCGTTAGAACTTCTGCATATCGACCTGTTTGGACCAGTGAAAACTGAGTCTATAGGTGGCAAGAGATATGGGATGGTTATCGTTGATGACTATAGCCGCTGGACATGGGTAAAGTTTCTAACCCGCAAGGATGAGTCTCATGCTGTGTTCTCTACCTTCATTGCTCAAGTGCAAAACGAGAAGGCTTGTAGGATTGTGCGTGTCAGAAGTGACCATGGTGGAGAGTTTGAGAATGACAAGTTTGAGAGTCTGTTTGATTCCTATGGAATTGCACATGATTTCTCTTGTCCCAGAACTCCTCAACAAAATGGTGTTGTTGAGAGGAAGAACAGAACTCTTCAGGAGATGGCTAGAACCATGCTCCAAGAAACTGGCATGGCTAAGCACTTTTGGGCAGAGGCAGTAAATACAGCATGTTACATTCAGAACAGAATCTCTGTGAGACCAATTCTGAATAAGACTCCTTATGAATTGTGGAAGAACATAAAACCCAACATTTCTTATTTTCATCCTTTTGGCTGTGTTTGTTATGTTCTCAATACTAAGGATAGATTGCATAAATTTGATGCTAAGTCTTCTAAGTGTCTATTACTTGGTTATTCTGATAGATCTAAAGGTTTTAGATTTTATAATACTGATGCCAAGACTATTGAAGAATCTATTCATGTTAGATTTGATGATAAGCTTGACTCTGACCAGTCAAAGCTAGTTGAAAAGTTTGCAGATTTAAGCATTAATGTTTCTGACAAAGGCAAAGCTCCAGAGGAAGTTGAGCCAGAGGAAGATGAACCAGAGGAAGAAGCTGGTCCCTCTAACTCACAAACTCTGAAGAAGAGCAGAATCACTGCAGCTCACCCTAAGGAATTGATTCTGGGCAACAAAGATGAACCAGTCAGAACCAGATCTGCCTTCAGACCCTCTGAAGAGACCTTGCTGAGTCTGAAAGGATTGGTGTCCTTAATTGAACCCAAGTCCATAGATGAAGCTCTTCAGGACAAGGATTGGATTCTGGCCATGGAAGAAGAATTTAATCAATTTTCCAAGAACGATGTTTGGAGCTTAGTGAAGAAGCCTGAGAATGTTCATGTTATTGGAACGAAATGGGTATTCAGAAACAAGCTAAATGAGAAAGGAGAAGTAGTCAGAAACAAGGCAAGGCTAGTTGCTCAAGGCTACAGCCAGCAGGAAGGAATAGACTACACTGAAACATTTGCTTCGGTAGCAAGACTGGAGGCAATTAGACTGTTGATCTCCTTCTCAGTAAATCAGAACATAGTTCTACATCAGATGGACGTAAAGAGTGCCTTCCTAAATGGTTATATCTCAGAGGAAGTCTATGTTCATCAACCCCCAGGTTTTGAAGATGAAAAGAAACCAGACCATGTGTTCAAATTGAAGAAATCACTCTACAGTCTGAAGCAAGCTCCCAGAGCATGGTATGAGAGACTTAGCTCATTCCTTCGGGAGAATGAGTTTGTAAGGGGTAAAGTAGATACAACTCTTTTTTGAAAGACTTATAAAGATGATATCTTAATTGTGCAAATTTATGTTGATGATATTATATTTGGTTCTGCTAATCAATCTCTATGCAAAGAATTTTCTGAGATGATGCAGGCTGAATTTGAGATGAGTATGATGGGAGAATTAAAGTACTTTCTGGGAATACAAGTTGATCAAACACCAGAAGGAACATATATCCATCAGAGCAAGTACACTAAAGAACTTCTGAAGAAGTTCAATATGCTGGAATCTACAGTGGCCAAGACTCCAATGCATCCTACATGCATTTTGGAGAAAGAAGATAAAAGTGGTAAAGTATGTCAGAAGCTCTATCGTGGAATGATAGGTTCACTTCTATACTTAACTGCATCTAGGCCAGACATATTATTTAGTGTTCACTTATGTGCTCGTTTCCAATCAGATCCAAGGGAAACCCACTTAACTGCTGTTAAGAGGATCCTAAGGTATCTGAAAGGCACCACTAACCTTGGCTTGATGTATAAGAAAACATCAGAGTATAAGCTTTCAGGTTATTGTGATGCTGATTATGCTGGAGATAGAACAGAGAGAAAAAGTACTTCTGGAAATTGTCAATTTCTGGGAAGCAATCTAGTCTCATGGGCAAGCAAGAGGCAATCAACCATTGCACTATCAACTGCAGAGGCAGAATATATCTCAGCAGCAATATGCAGCACTCAGATGCTCTAGATGAAACATCAGCTGGAGGATTATCAGATCCTTGAGAGCAATATCCCAATTTATTGTGATAACACTGCTGCAATCTCGTTGAGCAAGAATCCTATCTTGCATTCAAGGGCAAAGCACATTGAGGTAAAGTATCACTTCATTAGAGATTATGTGCAGAAGGGCGTACTTCTTCTGAAGTTTGTTGATACTGACCATCAATGGGCAGATATCTTTACAAAGCCCTTAGCAGAGGATAGATTTAATCTTATTCTGAAAAATCTAAACATGGACTTTTGTCCAGAGTGAAGATGGATCAGAACCTCTGACTATGATACTTCTTGATCAGAAGATGTCTAGTCCAGAAGGTAACTCAATCAGAGTGTGTGTGCCCACTGGTACTGACTCTGAAGCTGAGACAACAACACGTGTGTCAGAATTTCTGATGCATAGTTCCTTGTGCCCGTGTGACAGTCTGTTATGAGTGCGTGTAGATATGCTTATCTCCTGTGTGTGATTGTGTATTTTACTGTTACTATCTATCTTTAATTTTCAACCGTTGATCTTAAAGTGCTTTTTGAATCAACAACGGTTATTTGATAAAACCCACTATACACACACGTTCTCTCTCACTTCCGGTTTTCACTCTCGCACTCTCTGCTTTTCAAAACCGCTCTTTCTTGATTTCTCTCTCGATCTCTCTTCATCTTTCAAACTTCATCTTCTACCTCAAACCTTCAACCTCTTCAAGATGGTGAGACAAACCAGAAGATCTACTGCAGATGCACCTCAGTTCCCCCACATGGAAGTTGGTTTGGCAACGGGTCAAAGGGGCTCTGAGAACCCGGCACAAGAACAAGTTCAAGCTCAAGAGCAGTTTGTTCCTATTGCAGAACGGGGCTGTGCCGTTCACTGCGTATTTGCTCCTGAGGAACTCCAAGTCCTGGCAGAATGGAGATTCGACCTCGACAACCTGGCTGCAAATGGGTTTGATCTTCGTCCTGAAGTCCAAGCTCAAGGTTGGGGAAACTACTTCAACCGACTTCGAGGACCGGTGTATGGGAAGTTGGTCAAGGAATTCTGGAAGCACGCCGACTGCGATGATACTCAAGTGGTATCTCATATTCTTGGCAGGAAGATCATCATCACGGAGAAGTCATTCGTGAATCTGCTAGGTGCAGACACTGCTTATGGGTTTCGATTCCAATTCACTGAGTCGAAGCTGAAACCCAGCACCAAAGACAAAACCAACCAGGCCCTGTACACCACTTTCAAACCGGGTAAGACAAGTTACAAGGTGATGGACCTCTGAAGAATCTGATGTCCCTCTGGTCAAGAAGACAAAGAGAAAGCCTGATGATGGTGATGATAGTGATAGTGAGGATGGTCCTCCAAAGAAGAAGCAGAAGAAGGTCAGAATCGTGGTGAAGCCTACTCGGGTGGAACCAGCTGCTGCAGTGGTCAGAAGGACTGAACCTCCTGCCAGAGTGACTCGATCATCAGCACATTCAAGTAAGCCTGCACTTGCTTCTGATGATGATTTGAATTTATTTGATGCACTTCCTATTTCTGCCTTGCTTCAACACTCCTCAAATCCCCTCACTCCTATTCCTGAATCCCAACCAGCCGCACAAACCACCTCTCCACCACATTCCCCACGATCCTCCTTCTTTCAACCTTCTCCTACCGAAGCACCTCTCTGGAATTTGCTTCAGAACCCAACCTCTAGGTCAGAAGATCCAACCTCTCTCCTTACCATTCCGTACGACCCATTATCTTCTGAACCCATCATCCATGACCAACCAGAGCCCAACCAAACAGAACCACAACCCAGAACGTCTGATCACTCTGCTCCCAGAGCATCAGCACGTCCTGCTGCCAGAACCACGGATACAGACTCTTCAACAGCCTTTACACCTGTATCCTTCCCAATCAATGTTGTTGATTCTTCTCCCTCCAATAACTCTGAATCAATTAGAAAATTCATGGAGGTTAGAAAAGAGAAGGTGTCTGCCTTGGAAGAGTATTACCTTACCTGTCCAAGCCCTAGGAGATATCCTGGCCCTAGACCTGAACGTCTAGTTGACCCAGATGAACCTATCTTGGCCAATCCTATCCAAGAGGCAGACCCCTTAGTTCAACAAGCTCACCCTGTCCCTGACCAACAAGAGCCCATTCAACCAGACCCTGAACCCGAACAATCAGTGTCTAACCAATCCTCGGTTAGATCACCTCACCCTCTGGTTGAAACTTCAGACCCTCACCTTGGAACCTCTGAACCCAATGCTCCCTTGATTAACATTGGTTCTCCACAAGGTGCCTCTGAAGCTCATAGCAGCAATCACCCAGCCTCTCCTGCACCCAACCTCTCCATAATTCCCTATACTCACCTTCAACCCACATCTCTCTCTGAGTGCATCAATATCTTCTATCATGAAGCCTCCTTGAGGCTCCGCAATATGCACGGTCAGACTGATCTAAGTGAGAATGCTGAAAATGTGGCTGATGAGTGGAACAATCTGAGCACTTGGCTAGTGGCTCAAGTGAAGGTGTGAAAAACGACTAGAAGGGGGGGTTGAATAGCGTTTTCAATATAAAAACTTTCCCCTTAAGATTTAAAGTAAATCTTTTCAGTTTCTCTAAGATAGATGGTGCAGCGGATAAAGATAGAGAGAAGAGAAAAGCACACAAGTATTTTATCCTGGTTCACTTGATAAATCCCTCAAGCTAATCCAGTCCACCCGTTAAGGTGATTTCTTCCTTCTTAGAATGAAGGCAATCCACTAATCAGATAATTGTTACAACTGCACTTGAAACCTACAAGTGACTAACAATACACTGACTTAGCTATCACTAAGATTCACTCTCTTAGTCTTCTCTAGGATCCGATCAACCTTGATCTCCTAAAGGAATCACCACTAAGATTCACTCTCTTAGTCTTCTTAAGGATACTGACCTACCCGGTCCCTTAAGGAAAATCAAACAACTGTTTGAGGTTGGTGTTTACAAAGGTTTGCTTCTAAATAAGCTGAGTGTAAACTAAATAAGAACAGATGAAGAAAGTAGAGGCTTGAATCTTTTCTTGTATTGCAGATCTTGGTTTCTCTCTTAGTCTTTCTTCTTTTCTTCAGCCTTTTATAGTCCAAGGTGCAAAGGATATTTCTGTTGAGAGAATATGACCGTTGGAGGGCATTTCTGGAACTTCCAGAACCTGCTGAGGCTGAACTTTGGTAGGTAGGCTTTTCAGAATAGTACACTGCTCTTGTACTTCTCGATAGAGACATTTGCCTTTAACCATTGACTTCTGATCAGAGTTATGCTTCGTGTTGGAACTTGTGAAGCTTGGTGATCGGAGTTAGAGGGATGCTTGGATCCTCTGACCTTCGTTACTTCTGCTTCTGGACCTTCAGAGCTTCTGAACCTTCAGAGCCTCTGGTCCCTCAGAGCTTCTGGTCTTCAGATCTTCTGATCCTCAGATCTTCTGATCTTCTGATCCTCTGATCCTCTGATCCTCAGATCCTCTGATCTTCTGATCCTCTGATCTTCAGATCCTCTGATCTTCAGATCTTCTGATCCTCTGATCTTTTGATCCTCTGATCCTTCTGACGAATATATCTTCTGGTGTCAGAATCAGAACATGTTTGTCAAAACACTCAAGACAAACATTAGAGTATCATAGTTGTTCATCCACAAATAAATACTTGTTATCATCAAAACATAGAGTTGTACCACATGACCAAATCTTGATCTTACAATCTCCCCCTTTTTGATGATGACAAAACCATGTATTTTGATGAACAACTCTAAACAAATAAACTGAATACACTCAGAGTATAAGGTATCAGAGTTAAAACTTATCCTGATGTGTATAGTTTATCTTGCTCCTTCTGAATCCAAGACTCGTGCTTGATTCTGAGCTAAGCTCCCCCTGAATCTAATACTTAATATCAATGTTAGTAATATCTAGATTCTGAGCTAAATAATATAGGAGTTGTCAAGATACTATAAGTTCTCCCCCTTTTTGTCATAAGCAAAAAGAATGAAGGTGGAAGAAAAATAGTAAGAGCATAAGACGAAATACTCCCCCTCAGAAGGAATACCAAGGGATACTTGGCTTCTGATTAGCATATCTTCTGATGAGAGCAGAAGTGTGGTTCTGGTGACATCTCCGTTCTGGAAAAAATTCCATCTTCAGATACTTCAGAATGAGAAGCTATTAAACTACTCTTCTTCTGATGACGCAAGTCAGAAGTTGTAGTAGCATCTTCTGATGTTGTTGCTTCTGGTTCGTCAAGTTCTGAGTCTTTGTTTCTTTCTGAAACAGTCATGCTCATCTCTACAAGCTTTTTCAGCTAGCTTTGACTTGACCAAATCTTACTCTACTGATGCCTCCAAGATTAACTTCACCTTCAGATTCAAGTTTTGGATCTTGGACATATGCCTTTCTCCCGTCATGTGTTGCTTGCATCCACTGTCCAAGTTCCATGGTTGGAGTTTCGATGGACCTATTGAAGATATCTGCAACATATATAATCTTATCCCTAGGTACCCACTTTCTGGGTCCTTTCTTGTTAGTTAGCCCAGAAGTTCTGACAACTTTGGGTCTTTCAACAGGATAATGTAAAGGAATTTTTGCATGATATTAGACATGGAGAAAGTTCCTTTTATAAGAGGAGGTTTAGCAGCTTCAGCAGGTACATGGTCAGGCAATATGGTACCAGAGGGAACAAAGCATTCATACAAGGATTTAGCTTTAGACACAGAAGGCTCATTTCTAATTGGTTTAGAATAGCCAATGCCATGCATTCCATTTCTGCTTACGCCATAGATCATTGAAGCCATCAAGCTTCTATCCACACTTTTAGCTAGGAATCTTTGAAAAGACTTTTCATACTTAGATACATTTCTACAATCAGAGGCATCACAGGCAACAATTTCTTCTAACTTAGCAATTTGATTCTTAAGCACAGAGTTAGAATTAATCAAAGCATGATTATCATTTTTCAAATCAGAAATAATTTTCTCATGTTCAACAGAAGTTTCAGAGGCAGCAGAGAAATTCTTTTTCAACCTTTTATGCTTAGTCAAGAGAGAGTTATATTTATCCATAATTTCAGACAAAGCATCTTTAAGTTCAGAAGTTGAGAAAGAATCAAATACCTCATTTTCATCGTCAGAGTCTGGATCTCCTTCTGATTCTGAGTCAGAGTCAACAGCTTCCTTTGACTCTGCTCCTTTGTCTTTGACAATAGCCATGAGTCCTTGAACTTTACCATCAGAGTCAACATCCTCTGACTCTGATTCATCAAAAGTCACCATCAGACTTTTTCTTTGGTTTGAAATGCTTCTTTTACTTTTCGTCCTTTGATGAACCTTTGTATTTGCTCTGCCTGTGCTTCCAGATGCAGTTGAGCTTCTGGATATCAGAGTCAGCTCATCTTCATCAGAATCTTCAGAGGCTTCTTCAGATTCTTCTCCTTCTGCTTGGAGAGCCTTAGCCTTTTCAGATTTGGATTTCAAGGCTATAGACTTCTTCTTTTGATCTTGATGTTCAGCACGCTTTAGTTCATGACACTTCAGTATGCTGATGAGTTCTTCTAAACTCATATGCTCAACATCTCTTGTAAGCTCTATTGAAGTCACAAAAGGCATCCAGCTTTCAGGAAGACTTCTGATGACCCTTATGACATTATCTTTTGTAGTGTAGCTTTTGTTGAGAGGTCGTATTCCAGCTACGAGCAACTGAAATCTGGAGAACATATCTTCAATGGATTCGTCAGGTTCCATTTGGAAGGATTCATACTGCTTGATTAGAGACAACGCCTTTGTCTCTTTCACTTTCTTGTTTCCTTCATGAGACATCTGCAAGGATTCAAAGATGCCCTTGGCGGAATCACGATCAGTAATTTTCTCATATTCTTCATATGAAATGGCACTTTGCAGAATAGCTCTTGATCGGTGATGATCTCTGAACTCCTTCTTTTGATCTTCACTCATCTTCTTCCTTGGGATCTTTACACCATGTACATCAACAGGAGGGGTGTAGCCATCAACAACAAAATCCCAAAGATCAGGATCAAAGCCAAGAAAGAAGCTTTTGATTCTGTCTTTCCAGAAATCAAATCTCTGACCATCAAAGATAGGTGGTCTTGCACTGTATTGATATTTGCTTGTAGTAGTGGTGGAATCCATGAGTTTTTCACACTGGCCCGGATCTACTGAACACTGTTAAGTGTGGTAATCAGAACTTGCGCTCTGATACCAATTGAAGGTGTGAAAAACGACTAGAAGGGGGGGTTGAATAGCGTTTTCAATATAAAAACTTTCCCCTTAAGATTTAAAGTAAATCTTTTCGGTTTCTCTAAGATAGATGGTGCAGCAGATAAAGATAGAGAGAAGAGAAAAGCACACAAGTATTTTATCCTGGTTCACTTGATAAATCCCTCAAGCTAATCCAGTCCACCCGTTTAAGGTGATTTCTTCCTTCTTAGAATGAAGGCAATCCACTAATCAGATAATTGTTACAACTGCACTTGAAACCTACAAGTGACTAACAATACACTGACTTAGCTATCACTAAGATTCACTCTCTTAGTCTTCTCTAGGATCCGATCAACCTTGATCTCCTAAAGGAATCACCACTAAGATTCACTCTCTTAGTCTTCTTAAGGATACTGACCTACCCGGTCCCTTAAGGAAAATCAAACAACTGTTTGAGGTTGGTGTTTACAAAGGTTTGCTTCTAAATAAGCTGAGTGTAAACTAAATAAGAACAGATGAAGAAAGTAGAGGCTTGAATCTTTTCTTGTATTGCAGATCTTGGTTTCTCTCTTAGTCTTTCTTCTTTTCTTCAGCCTTTTATAGTCCAAGGTGCAAAGGATATTTCTGTTGAGAGAATATGACCGTTGGAGGGCATTTCTGGAACTTCCAGAACCTGCTGAGGCTGAACTTTGGTAGGTAGGCTTTTCAGAATAGTACACTGCTCTTGTACTTCTCGATAGAGACATTTGCCTTTAACCATTGACTTCTGATCAGAGTTATGCTTCGTGTTGGAACTTGTGAAGCTTGGTGATCGGAGTTAGAGGGATGCTTGGATCCTCTGACCTTCGTTACTTTCTGCTTCTGGACCTTCAGAGCTTCTGAACCTTCAGAGCCTCTGGTCCCTCAGAGCTTCTGGTCTTCAGATCTTCTGATCCTCAGATCTTCTGATCTTCTGATCCTCTGATCCTCTGATCCTCAGATCCTCTGATCTTCTGATCCTCTGATCTTCAGATCCTCTGATCTTCAGATCTTCTGATCCTCTGATCTTCTGATCCTCTGATCCTTCTGACGAATATATCTTCTGGTGTCAGAATCAGAACCTGTTTGTCAAAACACTCAAGACAAACATTAGAGTATCATAGTTGTTCATCCACAAATAAATACTTGTTATCATCAAAACATAGAGTTGTACCACATGACCAAATCTTGATCTTACATCAAGTTCCGATTATGATGCAGCTCCTGCATGCAGAGGGCAGTCAGAGCATTGCGGCTGCAAAGCAAAGGTTTGCTAGAAGGGTGGCTCTTCATGAACTAGAACAGAGAAATAAGCTTCTTGAAGCTATTGAAGAAGCCAAGAGAAAGAAAGAACAAGCAGAAGAAGCTGCACGTCAAGCAGCAGCTCAAGCTGAACAAGCCAGACTTGAGGCAGAGCGACTTGAAGCTGAGGCTGAAGCTCTTAGATGCCAAGCACTTGCACCAGTTGTGTTTACTCCTGCTGCTTCTGCTTCCATTCCAGATCCTCAAGCTGCTCAGAATGTTCCTTCCAGTTCTACTCAGACAAGCTCATCCAGACTCGACATCATGGAACAACGTCTTGACACTCATGAATCCATGCTGATTGAGATGAAGCACATGATGATGGAACTTCTGCGACGCACTGACAAACCTTAGTTTTAGGATCTCTTCTTTTTCTTCTTTTTCGTTACCTTTGTTTTCCTTTGTTAAACTCTGTTTCTTTTATTTATTTATTCTCTTTTGTTCGTTTGTGATTATATATGCATAACTATATACTTATGTCACATATGTTTGCTAAACTCGTTTTTATTCATAATTTGTTTTGTGTTTACATCATATTTCTTTCCATCATATAATCTAGAATGGAGGATCTCTCCTCATTCTTCTGCACTCCTGGCGCTGCTCTGACCTATCCTTCTCCAGACGCTCCAGTACATGCTGGATGTTGCTGAGCCTGATCTTTAGCTCATCCCTCTCCAGAATCTCTTCTGAAGTCTTGAGCTTCTCTTCCAAACTCTCTTCTCTTCAGCAGCTTGAGTTCAAGCCGGCTGGAGTTCTTGCACCTCCTCCACGAAGGCAAGAATTCCTTCAGGTCTCTCTCCAACTCTGGACGCAGGTCCTCTTCCCAGCAGTGTCCGGTGTCAGGCTCCGCGATGGTAGTTGCACCCTCTGGATGCCTGATGGTTCAGGAACAAGTCCTCTTCAAAGGCCTTCTTCCTCAGCTCTTCTAGTGCTACGTTGGTATATGCCATTTTTTCTTACTGAAAATTATTCGAGGTGTGAAGCTTACCTTTCTCTCCAACGCTTTTTATAGGCTTCACTTTCTCTCTGAAAGTTAATGCTCTTACAGTTTCTCGAGGTTAAGTTCTTGGTAACTGACCCTTCTATTTACTCACTTGACCGGTGGTAAACGTTCATCCCTTGCATTAACTCTTCTATTTATTTTCGTCTAACTCTGATTCTTACATCGTTTTCATTTTCTTTTAAACTTAGACCTTCTCTAAGGGGGAGTACCTTGTACTTCAAGCTAAGTTTTTCACACCCCAAGCTTTTTGCTTATGACAAAAAGGGGGAGTAAACCCAGTTTTTGATTTGTAAGATGTGTTAGTGTGACTTATTTTTCTTTTGGAGATTTAAGAGTTCCACCTTCATGACCATAGATGTGTCACTGGGCAAATACAAGGAATAATTTCACTTCTTCTGAAGTGATTCTAAGTTGACTCTGATACCCAAGACTCTGATACCTTGTCCCTGACTCTGATCACTTATGCGCTCTGATTATTCGTTTTTCATCTATGTCATAAGCTTTTCACTCTGAACTCTTATATTTTTTAGCTCAGAATCTAGACTTTACTAACGTTTTCATCAAGTATTAGATTCAGGGGGAGCTAAGCTCAGAATCAAGCAGTGACTGAATTCAGAATGAGCAAGATAAACTATTCACATCAGGATAAGTCTTATTCTATATCTCTAAACTCTGAGTGAATTCAGTTTAATGTTTAAGAATTGTTCATCAAAAATCTTAGTTTTGTCATCATCAAAAAGGGGGAGATTGTAAGATCAAGTTTTGATCTAGTAGTACAACTCTATGTTTTGATGATTACAAGTTAACCTTTTGATATGAACAATTGTGGTACTCTAACGTGTTTTTCTGAGTGTGCTATTTACAGGCTCTGACCTCAACTCAATCTCACACAAATCAGAAGCACTGTGTATAAAGGGTAACCCAAGCAACGCTTTCGCATTCACCATGTTCAGTATGAACAGTGGAAAAGCTTCAGAAGTTCTGAAGCTATACAAACTCTGATGTGGACTCAGTCGCCTAGAAGCTCTGAAGATCCAGAAGTTCTGATAACCAAGAAACACTGAAGGTTCAGATGTTCTGATGGTGTAGAAGACTCTGAAGATCCAGAAGCTGAATAGTGGAAACTCTTGAAGTCCCAGAAGCAAGAAACTCTGAAGGCCATGTTCTTCCCTCTGAGTTCAGAATCAGAAGATACAATGGTCAGAGGATCTTGTGCTTTCCCTCTGACTCTGATCAACCGGCTTCACAAGTTCCAATATGAAGTATTCCCCTGATCAGAAGTCTCCTAGGTTAAAAGGTCAAGTCGTTATCCAAGTACAAAAGCAAGTGTACCTTCCTGACGACCTACCTAACGTTCTCAGCCACAGCAGAAGCTGGATTTTCCAGAACTGCCCTCCAACGGTAGCATTTCCCATGCAACGCTCAACCCTAATCCTTGGAGTATATATAGAGGCTGAAGATTGAAAGAAGCGGCGAAGAAAAAGAAATACACACGCGCAAGACATATTCAAACTATTCTAAGCTTTCTTTCATCTGAAATTCATTGAGTTTACAATTAGCTTTTTAGAAGCAAATCTCTTGTAAACAATTCTTGGATAAACAGTTTGTTTAGTTCCTTTAGGAGATCAAGGTTGATCGGATCCTAGAGAAGACTAAGAGAGTGAATCTTAGTGTGAGCTAAGTCAGTGTAATTGTTAGTCACTTGTAGGTTTCAAGTGCAGTTGTAACTC